>NC_064214.1:7856983-8159157 GCF_023101765.2 Spodoptera frugiperda | reverse complement strand
CACAATTTGTGTTATAAATCCTATGTAATAGGGGGTGAGGTTATTGCCATATACCGGGCACATTCCCGGAGTCCGTGACTACTGAGAAATTAAAAAAAAAAGTAACACTTTGCCCGACAGTAGCACTTGCGACCCCTCGGCCAACAGAGTAACTAACCTTGACAAATTGGGTAACTTAATAAAGCTTAAAGCAGACTCGCTCAGACTTCTTTCAGGCTATTTGCAAATAAAATACTGTCTCATTTGATTTCACAATTCCTGGTATTCGGATATTTGGCAAAATAAACATCTAGTATGTAAATCACGTTTATCATGACATGGACTTTCATTGCGTCAAGTAAAGTAATTCAGCGAACTCATTAGACACGGTACTTAATATTTTCACGAAAAAAATTCTTCCAATTTTTGTTAATGGCGGTTGAAACTATGTTGAAAATACTTAGAAAATCAGGGTTTAGCGAAAATTTCTTTGCTTAGAGACAAAAGAGGGGATTTTCGAGATTATTCCTTTGTTAATAAGGTTGTTTTTTCAGGGACACGATACAACAGCAATGGCGCTCGTTTTTGGACTAATGTTGCTAGCAGACCATCCAGAAGTACAGGTAATTTACAATTACTTTTTACCCGACTGTAGGAAGGGTATTGTGTTTATTTTCTTATTGAAATAATTGTGTGTTTTAAATGATTTTAGAAAATCGATAGGCAATTTTTTTTTCGAGGTACTAAATCAGAGTCTGTAGCTAAATACCACTTTAGCGCTTGTTTACCCAAAGAGCCATGAGTAGGGCTGATATCGGAGTTGCGAAATGCCTAGCCCATCGGGCTCGAAAAACTAAGGTTTTCCAAAAAAAATATTTTCTCAAAAGCAAAAATCGTTTGTCTTGACAAGTGCCCAAATTTAAATCAATCCCATTATATTTTTTTACAGTCTTTGTAGACAAACGCTAAATGGCATCTGGATAGAGGCTGAGGAATCCTTTATCACAATTCAGTACTTAAATATTCTGACGTAGGCACAGGAAATTAGAATTGATAGCTGGCTGGATTTGTATCCCCAAGCGAAGGGTATCGTGTGGTACACAGTTTATCTTAATTAATCGCTAGTTAATCCCATGTGACGTATCTCCTAGTGGTACTATCTCGACATGTTTTTGTGATAAAGGTTATTAATGATCGAGGTTTTCTATACAATTAGTGCTAGTCTAATTCAGGGCTCATGCCTAATCCAGATCTGCGGACTATCTAACGGGTTTACCGGGGATCCGGCTTGAAAGGCAGAAGTAGGAACGGGGTGGTTTTTAGTCAGTTAAAAAGAGTCTGACACTAATCTCGCCTGAGTCTGAGACTCCACCTTAGGCGGGAGAAGACATTGCATGTTTTTCCCCCCTTAAAACAAAGTTTCAGTCATTCCGTTCACTTTTTCATTTACAATGGTTAGTATTAGGATTAGGCATCCGTCTGTCTGTAGATCTTTTTTTTTTTGATGGGGGATCATGATGTGATAGCGATACGAGAGTCTCAAATTTTTATCTGACTGAGGTTGTCCTGGTCGAGATCTGACTATAGATCTAACGTGGTAGGTGGACGTGGTGTCCTAGATTTTCTAACGAATTGTCGTATGTATTTGAAATTCCTAGTATTGCGCTTTATATGAAACTAATAACATAAAGAGTAACGCGTTGCTGTCAATCCTTTCGTGGAATCAGAGTAATATATTTACAAAATATTTTCATCTTTGTCGCGACACATGACAAATTACAAATGACAGAAGTCGCACATAGACGATCGACGAACAAATTAAAAGAGACGTCATGAATCCAACATCGCACATGTGAAGTTTACATGCGAATAAACATGGATAGAAATTTCCAACGAATAACAGTTGGACAGAAAGCCCGCCAGGCACTATCACTTTGCCTCGTCGGAGGATCCGCCTTTCCCGATCTTAGGGAACTTAACGCTCTGATCCCTAAATCCTTTATATATCTGTATAGTGGCTGAGAGTCTCCCCATATGACGTTATACGCGTTTCCTATTACATGATATAATTACAAGGCTAGCGAAATGGATGTAGTTAACGTGTCTGAATGGCCTTTCACAGAAACCGGCTTCAGATTCACTTTAATTAAAATTATTTAACGTTTTCACGACTCTTGATGATTAACAAGGATCGTATCAAAAAGATAGTTCATCTTCATTGTCATCGTTTACTGTGAGTGACATTTATTCGAAAGTGGTTTGACTACTAATCTGTAATTTGTTTGTCCTGACTTATTTGGTTGCTAATAATCTTCTATGAAATAAAAATAAGTCGGTTTTCCTTCCTGATGTCATAACTCCAGAACGCATGAACCAATTTTCGTTTTGCATTCGTTGGAAAGGTTTCGAGCTCCGTGAGGTTTATAGCAAAGAAAATTCAAATAATTCAAAAGCCCAAATTCTGCCACAAGTCATTATTGTACACGGACGAAGTCGTGGGTACTGCTAGTAATGATTAAAATTCAAAATTATGTTGTCACAGACATAATCATAAAATTATTAAGAAAATCCTGTCTTTGGTTTTTGATTCGGGGAAGTGTATTTCGTTTTGGCCTTGAAATTACCCGTAAAAGAATTGAGTGCTTTCCATTATGTCATTCTCAAATAACAAGATAAAAAAGGCATGGCAAAATATATTATGGTGTATGATCATTTAATTTATACACATTCATATTTCACAGAAAAATAAATTACATTTTACTGTATTAACCTCCCACGGAAAAAAATAAAGTACTCGATTTGTTAGAATGTTTTACCATAATAAACAACTTATTCATATTTTATTTCTCCGTGATATGTAGCCAACCAATAAATTTTATCCGGCTTCTAAAGCCTCTTAAGTGAGTGTAGTAAATTCTTTGCCCTCGAGAACCCAAGGTCATCAGACAAACTTTGAACAAGATAACAAAATCTTGTCAGAAAATACTTTAAAGTTCCCAATTTTTTTGTAAAGAAACATTTTTTCAAGTGCTCACGAAGGCTTTGTTAATCTAATCTAAGGAAACGTTTGGGTTGTGTCTCACTTTTATTACCCAGCCGCCATCTTAGGTTGACGCGAAAAAAACAAAATGGAAGCTGTTTTAGCAATTTACCGCTGTTTAATGCGAAACTTTGGTCTTTATTGTAATGTCCTTTGAAGATATAGGGGTTCAAGCAGAATTTGCGGAGTTATTCAGGCTTGAGTTGGTACTAGGGTGGTGTATTATTGTGTTTTTCATAAAATATTTTTCGATTTTATACCTTACTAGGCTATTCTGTAACTTTCAGTTTGAAAGTTCGACGTGAACTCGATTGCTGTTCGCCATGTCATTGGTTATGAGAATAATCTCGACCAATGACGGGCGAGAACGCGTTCGAACTCACTAAAGTTCGAATTGACAGTTACAGAATAGCCTAGCTTATCGGTATTTTTTCCACAGGAACGTATTTACGAAGAGTGTCAGACGATCCTGGGTGATTCAGACACTACTCCAACGATGTCTGATCTGGCTGAAATGAAGTACCTTGAAGCTGTCATCAAGGAGACCTTAAGACTGTACCCGAGCGTACCGTTCATTGCCCGTGAGGTGACCGAGGACTTTATGTTGGGTAAGCAGTAATGTTTTACTTTATAAACATTGAAAATGTGGTCTTGATGATTTGTCGTTATAGGAGTGGTAGGTAAACGAAAAAAGTTAAGTTCTTATCAAGAAAACATAGTTTTAGTTTTTTCTAAATTATCGTAAAGAATGAAAGGATGTATATAAGTATTTTAAGTATGTATGTATGTAATATAAGCATTTATTCGCCATATCACATAGATATTAATAACCAGGATCTGACAGCGTTTTCACCCGCGTTCCTGTAAGATATAAACTATCCTATCACCCAAGTCAGCACATTCCCTGTACGTATACCAAATATCAAAATCTGTCCAGTACTTACAGCGTGATTGACGGACAAACATCCTTATAATATTAGTATGATCGCGAAGTCTATTATCTATAGTATCCTCGTATCCTATCACCCATATTCGGAGCTGCGGAATACCTAGCGGTTTACCGAAACTCCGGTTCGAAAAGCAGGAGTAGGAATGGGGTGGTTTTTAGTCAGTAAGAGTCTGACACTCCCTCTTGCCTCACCTAAGGCGAGAGAAGTCATTGGATGATTTTCCCAACTCAAAAAAAAAATCCTATCAGCCAAGTTAGCACATACCCTGTCTGTATACCAAATTTCATTCAAAATCCATTCAGTAGTTACAGCGTTATTGACGGACAAACATCCTTATAATACAAGTGTGATTACGAAGCCTATCGTTCATTTTCACTTAAATTAAAAGTAAGCAACTCTTATAAAGAGGTCATGGTATAAGATGTTATAAGATCCACCTCCGCTTCAAACAGTAAAGGTCCTATCATTCTAATTCAGTTTGTACCGAAAATAAAAAGAACAATAACGGGGACCTTTTTTCGGTAAATCAAGAACTAATATTGATGGAAATTGTGGCCATATTTATACCGACCTAGCCGCCAACAAGGGTCAGTGAATTGAAGATAAACATTTGTGTAGGCGTCGATATATGCGAGGTCCTATCTCTTTTACGGTAGTACAATTTGTTAGAGATAGCTTTTGCCCGCGACTTCGTTCGCGTGGAATAGTGACTTCAGGCAAATTTTTGGTTTTAACCACATAGTTCCCATAGCTATAGGCTGATGATGATGATGATGAGTTCCCGATCTCGCGGGATCTTTTCAAAAATGAGATGTGGAAGATATTCCAGGGAACTCTTCAAAAATCAACATAATGAGCTCTGCGTTTGATTTTAATAGATGTATACTCACTTAGGGCATTGAAAAAATAGTTTAAAAACGGACTTTAACTAAAGAAATATTATAATCTTTCCGAACTTAAGATGAAAACTAACTTAAAACTAAAGAAAGCTACGAATTACGAATTTATAACAATTAAAAAAGAAATTATATTAGAACCTATCCTTTATGCTATAATAACCAAGCTTAAACTAAATAATTTAAAAGAAACGACTTAAATCTAATCTAATTAATTTATAAATTAGACTTACAATTTTATTAAAAAAACTAACTACAGTAACTACTAATAATCGATATCAAACTAAACCTACGTTAAAAAGTTTAACCAGAAAACCAGGAAAACCCAACAAATAAACTTATTAATTGACAAATACAACGAAACCAATTTAGAATATACGAAACAGCAGGACCACTACAGACAAATAATCATACGACTGATAATACACATTTTCTACAATGGTACCGAAGCGCTCGGCCGATACCCAACCAAATAATTGTAACAAAACCATAGCGCGATCTATTTCGATCCCAACGCCATCTATCGAGGATAAAGACAACTTGGATTATTTATTTATACTCCGTTCGGGCATTTTCTTTGTACTAAAAGTTTAATTATATTGATATAATTTTTTTCATACCTTTTTACTATTTGTTAACTTTTTTCGATGAATTAAAACAATAACATGAACCGAAGTCGTGTAACGATCGACATAGAATTATCTATACTCCGTCAGAGCGTTTTCTTTGTACTAAAAGTTGTATTATGTTATATTTTTCATTGCTTTTTACTATTTTGTAAAAACAAATTTCCAATGAATTAAAACAATAACATGAACTGAACAATTGTAATTACACCATTGCGCGATCAACGCCATCTATCTACGGAGTATAGGAACAGCCCGACATTGTTCAATTCCGTACTATAAGTACGAAATTGAACAATAGATGGCGCTGTATGTCCGGAATAAATTTATTTTTTATTTTATTTTTTTTTTTATTTTTATTTTATTTTATTTTTATTTTATTTTATTTTTATTTTATTTTTATTTTTTTTATTTTATTTTTATTTTATTTTTATTTTATTTTTATTTTATTTTATTTTTATTTTATTTTATTTTATTTTATTTTATTTTTATTTTATTTTATTTTTATTTTTATTTTATTTTTATTTTTATTTTTATTTTATTTTATTTTTATTTTATTTTTATTTTATTTTTATTTTATTTTTATTTTATTTTTATTTTTATTTTATTTTTATTTTATTTTATTTTTATTTTATTTTATTTTTTGATTTTTGAAATAAAAATATATCTATGTCCTTTCTAAGGTTCTAAACTATATCTGTACCAAATTTCAACTAAATCCGTCAAATAGTTGCGGAGATTAATGGTATAAGCATAGAATGTTCGACGTGATTCTTTAATTTGACATAACTTTTTTATTTATGAACCGATTGACATGAAACAAACACTAAATGTAAATTTAAGCATCCCACAATATATTCGTGAAAACCGCATCCAACTCGGATCAGCCGTTTCTGAGATTAGCGCGCACAGACGAACAGACAAACAGACAAACAGACAAACAGACAAACAGACAAACAGACAAACAGACAAACAGACAAACAGACAAAAAAAAAGTTAATTACATTTTTGGGTTCGACATCGACATAACAATAACCCCTGCTATTTTTTTTATTTTTATTTTCAATGTACAGACAGCACTTTTCTACGATTTTATTATATGTATAGATAATTCTGTAAATGAAAAAGAAGCGTTTGAAAATAAAGTAAGCTTGTTTTATAGGTAATGATAATTTGTACAAGTATCAAACAAAATTGACGAAATGGAAATTGACCGGGGAATAGTCATAAAATAATAAGATTTAGTTTAATGATGACTAATTTATAAATAATGCTATAATATTTTTTGTCCATGAGTTTCAATGAAGGTAATCAAAAATGTGGTTGATTACCCGCATAAGTTTATTGTTTTAAACAAACATAAACCCAGACAATGCTTCAACAGAATTACAAAATCCATTCACTTCAATGAAAACCTTCTTAATCAAATAACTTGGCAATTACTTTGGGACCTAATGTTTTTGCTAGCTCTCGAATGGCCGACAATGTGCGACAATGCCCTAACATAATCCTACTACAATGTCCTTAGTATAGCAAACGTGACCAATAAAGCGAAGAAAACGTGACCAGCCGACTATCAAATTGTATATAGTCTAGCTAAATCCAGATAAGAATGCTAGGTTAGGAAAAGTTTCTAAATAGCGGTTTATGTTCATTCATGACATGGTCCCACGGTGGGCGGCAATAAGGCTAGGATTGTTATAATCGCCTTGTTGATTGAGAAATGGCTAGTTCTGGATATGATTTCTAGGTAAAGTAATAAAAATATTGGTCATTTGTTTCAAAAGTACTGCAAAAGGTGCTAATTTCACTTTTCATTGTAACGGGAATCTGGCGAAAAAATCGAGTTACTTTCTAAGGTTATTTAGCCACAAATGGTAAATTAAAACATCGTGACGAAACCTGAGCTTATCGTCTCTAAATATAAGAAAAATCGCCAACCCTCATTGAGCAGTGTGGTGATTAATGCTTCAAACTTCTCCCTGTGAGAAGAAGCCTTTGGTCAGCAGTGGCCACTGGCTGTTGATGTGTGATGCCACGTGTGGAGTTAAGTTGTATGTAAAATCAAAGCAGAGAGTGAGTCAGACAGTTTTAATATCATAAAAGTAAACATAAAACCTGTTTGTTCAGCGTTCCACATGAAAGTTTTTAATATCAAAGCTAGCTGTGGAGTTACATAGAACTCAGTGTTATTTCTAAAAGTACTGGAGGCTATAGAAATAAACCAAGAAATAGAATTTTATTGAATATTCAGTCATAACAACTGGTAGTCAAACCCTGGATATAAAAGGCTGGTCGGTATAAAAAAGGTAGAAATGAACCCAGTATATAAAATTATACTGACGTAACAAACAAGCCTTTATGTCCTAATTTGATGGACAGCAGTTATTGTACGGCCTTTATTTTAAAGGAGGAAATCATCCAATGTCTTCCCCTGCCCTGGGCGAGGCGAGAGGGAGTGTTAGACTCTTACTGACTACAGAGCACCCCGTTCCTACTCCTGCTTTTCGAGCCGGCAACGGCCCATCTGTGGTGGTCTGATCACATCGCTTTCTGAAAATACACGATGATGAATGAAAACTAAAAATCTATTGTATTGTTAGTCTAGCATAGATTTCCGCAAAGTAACGCCTGATTCTATTCTGTATAATAAATTAGTCATACAAAACATAAATATAAACCTATTATACACAAAAAATATCTCAACCACATCTTTCACTTCAAAATAAGTAGGTAATATAAAACGTAGGTAATTTTTAAGAACAAAAACGAACATTATGAGTTAAGACGTTGACATATTCAATAACGTGGGCCATAATGGCTGGGAATGGTATAAAACCTTAACATAATCTGACATCATGGACATTCATAGGCCTCGAGAAAGGTCAAGTGTAAAATATGAAGGTAGACAGTTGTAGGGCCAATCCCGTAGGTGTTCTAATGCTGTACCGGCGACCCGAAGTAAAAAAATATGGTTCCATTTTCGTTCGTCTATTGCCCCGATTATGAGTACAGGAAAGAAAGGCTAAGTACATTTATTTTTACTTCTTTTTATCAATCTACGGAATAAAATATACATATTAAATGACATTTAAAGTAATACAGTAACATTCAATTACATTATTAAATTGTAATCTCGTGCAAATCTCGTAAAAGGTTAGTTTTTTTATATAAATGATATAGCTTTTGATGTACTTGAAAAAAAAATAACAAAAGAAATTGCGATAGTTAACATAATAAAAGACATATAAATGACAATATATTTTGACATTTCGAAACTAATACAAAACTTGAATGTCAACAACCTAATCTCAGTAGCAAAACTGGCGACTAAAGGTAAGCGTCCACAGGCCCGCATCGTATGCATCGCACGCAACGGATTTTAGTTTGTCTTGTATAGAAACTTATAAAACTGCGTCCGTATCGTACGGACCGCATCACCGGCAATGACTACATGCGATGCGTACTGATGACGTCATACGAAATACGTGCGATGCGTACGATAGGGTCTGTGGACGCGTACCTTTACACATACATCTTGAAACGAAACGAAGACAGTACATCGTCCTAAAAGTAATATTTCCCTTACGCAAATCTCTCTTGATGAGCAAAGACATGATAAATTACGCGCCGAAAGGTTTTGCATACATTACTGGTTTTATTCGCGTGCCACCCAGTGATATAAAGGCTTTGGGAGCAATGTATAAGCCATAAGACGTTTTTTGTTCAAAATTCTCGATTGTAATAATAATTTTGTGGCGTTGACGAGGGGCGGATTTATATTGTTCGTTGAAATTGCGGGCGACGTGCTACATAACGGTTGACTCAAGCTTGAACAAAAAGCAATATGTGCCTGAAATGTACTAGGTTTCAAATTAAACAAATGTTACTGAGATTGTCGAGAGGTAAGCCTTATGTATAATATAGAATTCTTTATTACTTTATACTAGCGACCCGCCCCAGCTTCACATGGGTGCAATGGTGATATATTATGCTTGTATTATACATATAAACCTTCCTCTTGAGTCACTCTATCTATTAAAATATCCGCATCAAAATCCGTTGCGTAAGTTAAATCTTTAAGATTTAAGCTTACAAAGGGACATAGGGACAGAGAAAGCGACGTGATATTATGTAGTGAGGTGACGTACGTTCTATAGTTGTAGAAAGTTAAAGTTTGGCATATAGGTTCCTTAGGGAGTGCAGAGAACACAACGATCAATCTTATGAGAATAGAAAAAAAACCTACACATACATACATAACCTCACGCCTGTCTCCCATGGGGATAGGCAGAGACAATGGAACGCCAATTGCTATGAATCTTACACACTTCTTTCACTTCATCAACAGTCATCAGTCTTTGCATGCATGCTTGTCGGTTAAAGGTACTTTTAATTTAGCCCTTTTTTAATATATAGCCAATCTGGTCTTAAAATTTCGGTCTGGGGCGCCCTCTACCGACGTTCCCACTCATATTCGCCTTGTATATTTCTTTCGTAAACCGGCTTTCATCCATCCTTTTTACTAAAAAAAACTAGTTATTTCTTCTTAGCCATCTTATTCTTTGTTACCTATACATGTATGTTTACTAGGTTAAAGGTATTACACGGCATATATACAGTCGGTTATGTTCCATGAGTTGGACCTCACTGAGGACGATACGATAACTTTAAGGGCCTCTTAATGCGTCTTACAGATAAGAACCATTTGAGTCGTATCGTAAAACTTTATCGATAGGTATCGGCGGAGAATTGGTTGGAACACCGTTTCGCTAGCCTCATGGGAATGATCGCTAAAATTACTACGAAGCTGAAAGTTAAGGTTTTACCTGGAATGTAAAAAAAACATCGAACATAAAAATGGATACTGTACCTTTAGTACGAGTTTGTTTTACGTTAAAATTTAAATAAACAGAGGCCTTAGTATGAGTTTGCTTTACGTTGAACGAAAACGAAACGAGAGCGTGTTCGGTGCTCTGATTGGCCGGCGCGAATGAACCAACCAATCAAAACGCCGAACGCGCTCGTGTTTCGATCTCGTTAAACGTAAAACTGGCCTCTGTTTGTTTATGTAAAAAACTCTTAATATTTATGTAATTAATTGAATTCTCTTTAGACTCGAGTTCCCGTTAGACTCGACTTCAGACTAAATAATTAAAAACCATTAATTAGTTTTACTTTACATTAAAAACCGGATAGATTTTTAAAATTATAATAACAAGACGCACTTCATTTTTATATTTTTGTATAAAAATATCGATGAAAGCACTAATTATATTTTTAAACATTATTATGAAAGTTTAGGTACTAGTCTTTGCTAATTGAAACTTAATTTAAGTCTGATCAAATTAAGAAATTAGGGGCCCTTGATGCGGGCAAAATCTCTAAAACATATGGATTTTTTAAATAATGTTGTTTATTATTTTTTTTAATTGGGAAACATACTATATCACTACATAGTATAAAACAAAGTCACGGTTTCTGTCCCTATGTCCCTTTGTATGCTTAAATCTTTAAAACTACGCAACAGATTTCGATGCGGTTTTTTTAATAGATAGAGTGATGCAAGAGGGATGTTTATATGTATAATACATGCATAATATATCACCATTGTACTCATACAAAGCTGGGGCGGGTTGCTAGTTACATTAAATAATACTCAGTAAAGTATACAAAATGAAATTAATGTAATACCCATAACATTTTCCCACATAATTTTTAGCCATTAAGAAATAAACTGATGTTAACTGACTTTATTTTCTCTAGTTTAATAAACAGATCATAATGCACCACAAGAGGAAATCGAGTAGGTACCTACAATTCCCGAATCTTCTAAAACTTTCTGCCTCGTTACTGTTGCAGTGCAAACATCTTTCATCCCAGGTTTCATATCAATTTTGAAAATACGATCTCAATAACGTTTTGTGCTCGTAAAATTCTGTGTTTGTTATTATAGAAGGATCACATACGACGAGCTAAATCGAGGCCAACAGTGCAGCTGCTCATTCGAATGTTATTGACGTTTTATATTTTTCGATATTTTTAGTGAGAATAGTGATAATTTGGTACGGGATCTGAGTTTACGAGAATTGTCAGTAATAAACTAGGTTCACTTTCTATTTTAAGATTTGTTCCATCAAGCTGGTCTGATGATGGAATTGTAAGGTCACTAATAAAACCTTGGAGTATGTGCTCATTAGTGAGCTTCATTTCTGACATACGATTTAACTTGATCTGTTTGTTTGTTTGGGTCTAATTTAGTTAGTGATTGCAATTTAAACCCCTTCCTGACATTGGATCGTTCTGATATTTGATTCACACTCTTAATCTTGATGACCATACAATATAACTATATTAAAACCGTTTAATATAAAAAATATGTGTTACTAGTTAAACCAATATAAATGAAATCTGGCACTAGGAGACCTAGTAACAAACTCGGGTACAAATCGATATCAAAACTGATATTAAATTTGCTTACACAAGGCCGCAACTTATTGGTAGCTAATGTAAATCATTCGCGTTGGTGAACGGGAACAACTTTACTAATAAATATTTAGAAATGAAAATACCCTTCCTTCCTGTTTTAGCAATTAATATTGATAAGGGATCTATTTTAACATAAATATTTTCTATTAGCTGACCCGGCAAACTTCGTACCGCCTCAAACATTTTTTTTTCACACCTTTTAAACCTCTTTTTTTTTAAGTGGGTAAAATCATCCAATGATTTCTCTCGCCTTGGGTGAGGCGAGAGGGAGAGTCAGACTCTTACTGACTAAAAACCACCCCGTTCCTACTCCTGCTTTTTGAGCCGGAGCCTCGGTAACCTACTAGGCAGTCCGCATTACCTTTTTGGACTTCCACAAATAATTCAAGATCAAAATTTGCCAAATCGGTCCAGTTGTTCTTAAGTTTTAGCGAGACTAACAAACTGCAATTGATTTTTATATAATAGAAGATTAACATTTGAATTTTAAGAGAAAGATTTACTCTTCGAATATCAAAGTAACAGTATCTCTCTTGCCATGATACGTAGGGTAAAATATATCCTCCATTTTGCAAGTAACTCGCATTCGACGGTCATCGAACTTGTGTGATTGGTCCGGGGTTCTCGTTCTGAATCAAACTAAGTTTTATTGAGTTATCCGATTTCTATTTCAGTCGACACAAAGTTTAAAAGTATAGCTAAAAGTATTTCATTTTAATTGCATAAGTTTGGGTTTATCAAATATTCTATCTTCTATCATCAAATTTTTGTTCTAAGGCTTAAGACTCTTTTCCGGTCTTCATAGTTTACATATATATTAGAGTCGGAGGAAGATTTACATTTAGAATCTCATATTATAATTATTATAACAAGGTGGTTGACCCTTCAAAGAAAATTAAGTTTCTCAAGCTTTGTATTATCCCTATTTTAAGCTCATTCATATAATTTGGCATCATCGTCTAAATATCTCTTTTAACCGACTTTAAAAAAGAAGATTTTTAGTTTGACCTGTATGTATGTACGTATGTTGATGCACGATTGTCTCGCGTTTAGCTGATCAATCTAATTTTGATACGATTTACAGCAAAGATAATATCATCCGCTTAAAAAAATTAGGTTAGAACAAACATTTTTGAAGGCAGTTCCCTTTTTTTATATGAAGTTTTATTATTGTTGCAGGAGATCTCCTAGTAAAGAAAGGCACGGAAGTATCAATCCACATATACGACCTGCATCGTTTACCAGAATTGTACCCAGACCCGGAAGCTTTTAAGCCGGAGCGGTTCCTAAGCCAACAGCCCACACATCCGTACGCCTTCGTGCCTTTTAGCGCCGGCCCTAGGAATTGTATAGGTAAGTTTTTAACTCCATTCAAAGGCATCTTTGTGACTTTATCTAAGATTGTTTAGACACCACTGACAAATGGTAAAGGAAAATGTTATGAGGAAATCTGAGCTTATAATTTTTAATTATAAATTTGAAATCGTCAACCCTTATTGAGCAAGCGTGGTGATTCATGCTCAAACCTTCTCGTGCAAGCCTTTGTTACTTATAGGCTATTGATGTGAAAGTATCTTTATGACTGGTATTGAGCACCGAATAGACATGTAACCCAGTCTCAGTAAATCAGCTCTATTCGTCTTGTGAATGTCAGAAGAGATTTCACATACCTAATAATTGTAGGAGAGATCAGACAACGGCACTTTTTCGTAAACCTGGCCTTCTTAATATGCGATTACCAACCTGTCTACCAAGCCTAAAGATCGTAGCAAATCCTCTTTACTAGAGAAAGCTTATAGTCCAGCAGTGGACTGTCACGTGTTGATGATAATGAACCGATTTTAAATACGACAATATCAACTACCTATGTACGAGATACGCACGAATGTAGTATGCGTAAATACAGGGGGAATTTCTGTTCCCTCACTCAAATAATCCGATGTGAGAGGTCAGGCACAGGATCAACGGGTTCACGTATTATCAGAGGCTTGGGGTTGAAATATTGCTGCATTTCCAAAGTTTATCTAATAGTAGTTTAATTAGCATGATCAATTGGCACTTGACCTGTAAATCTAAAGCTGTGTAATAGGTAATATAGTTTTCTGCTACGATACGAGTACTTAGATTTAGATTTCAGCCATGATCGTTCCACTGCAGGGCAAAAGCCTCCTCCGTCCACTCCTCTCTGTGTAAAGCTTTTTGCGGCCAATCCTTGTTTGATGTCGAGTTCATCCCGCTATCTCCGACTTGCCGCGACGTCTGTGGAAGTTAAGCGGGCTCCATTCAGTACTGAGTTTTGCCCACCGCTCGTCTGACATGCGGCAGACGTGAACAGCCCAGTTCCATTTTCATTTCAAGCTTGCGGCTTGAGTACTTAAGTATAATCAATTTTCCACAATTTATTCTATGGTTGGATGTATTTAATTTTTTCTTTTGTGTTTGTAGTAGGCATACAAGAAGAATTTCTGTGTAGCATTTACTTTAGAAAATAGGTATTTATATTAAGAAACACAGAGTTACTTTTTAAATGTAAAATCTTTTCCAGATTCTAAGCAGAATCCTAACAGTTTTTCTTTTGTTAGATGAGATAACTTTTGGGCACAAACAATAGGAACATTATTTAGACTTTTCTCTTCCATTCAAGTCTATTACGGGCGGATTATCTAAAAGCTGGTTATTATTCCCAGAACAGGACTAAGCGCTTTCGTCCTGGGACTAGCACAAAACAAACTACAGTCTGTTTGTAATCTCTAGATTAAAGATAGGTGTCCTAGGATTTAGTGTTTGTCATTTTCACTTTGGAGGTTTTGATTTCAAAATTACGTGATTTCAGTACCTATTATGTGTCTTTTTGTTTATTCCTGTGGCAATATTGCCAATATTTTCAGCACTTTTTTAAAAAGTGGATTGATTAAAATTCTTTTCATATCTGATCGTATAATAACAGATCGAAAGAAGATCGTATAATAGATAACAACTAAGGAGTTTATTGACATGGGTTAACATAGCTATTAATTGTCCATTGACGTCACCAAAACTCAATCAAGACATTATTTATAATTAAAGAAACGTGAAATTGAACACGTAGTTACATAAAAACAAATGTATTTTTACATTTTATAGTTAAAACGTGAATGTTCGACACGTAGCATTTAGACAAAGGTTTACAAGCCGGCACGTGTCCAAACATTGCTTCAGAAACTTGTCGTTAAAGAAAAATCTTCTTTTTAGTTTTATAAGAAAATAAAAGAAATTACGTGATCAATTATTTTTCTTCTTGTAATTTTAACTTGCTTTGTAGGCGGAAAGTTCTATTTCTGAGAAGACGTAGGCTTCATTCGGTTATCGAACAAAACTCAATGTTACCTAATATTGAGTTTTATAATTTACTAGCAAACCAGGCGAACTCCGTTTCGCCACCAATAATTTTCCCTGTGTTCCTGTTTTTCTGTTGAAATTTTTCCAAAATTTTCTTTGTTATAAATCCCTTGGAACCCGAGACTTTTCCAAAAATCGTAAAAATCGGTTCGTGCGTTTTGGAGTTATAGCACCAGGAAGGAAAACCTGACTTATTTTTATAAATAGACAAAATTATCTGTTTGAAATTATACATATTTACGGTTACGTAGTGTAGGCTGCGCGACGTTGCACACTGTTCATGATGAAAAGTCCCTCTGTGACTCGAAACTAGTGGAGCTTTTCTCCATTAATTTACATGAGTAAAACGTGATTTTTAGTTAATTTAGTATGTCTCAATATAGTTATTATAAAAATATACGAGATTATATTGTAATGTTAAAGAAGTTTGTATTTTGTTCCGTTTTCCTCATAACATAACTGATGAAACTTAATTTTAATATCTACTACATTTTGTACTGGCTATTCGAAATAAAATGACCTGATTTTAGGTAAATATTATCTAAATATAGACACTCTATAGGTTGCATGAAATTGAGTCTGAAAGCCAGAAAAATACCCACATTTCATTAAAAGGCTCTATAAAAGTAAATTGTCCGTCAATTTGGTGTGGGCGTATTTAATTGTGTGATATCGTGAAATGCGTCCTAAAACCTAATGGCTGATAGTCTAGGTCAGGGGTGGCCAACTTGATTAGACATAAGATCCACTGTTTACTAACGAAACCCTGTGCGATCTACCACTTACACACACAGTACACATACTTCTTGAAATCAAATGAAACAGCATAGTCACAATCATAAAATATTTTTTATTGAACAGTCTTAGCAAAAGACTTACTGCCTAAGAATCTTAGTAAAGAATAAATACCGTTACGGAACAGCGATTGAAAAATGATGTATATAAGATGATGCTGTAGTAGTTAGTAATTACGTTGCGTAATATGGACGATTTAATTATATTTTTTGACTGGACCATTAGTCCAGTCGATCGTGGCAAGGCTTTGTATTAGAGATCGACCGGTTGGCCACCCCTGGTCTAGGTCGTAAGTTTGAGTGACTCAGGTCGTAATTTAAGGTTCCTGAGTAAGACTAAATTAGGATTTTAATCGACTTCGAAATAGAGTATTTAGATTTAGTGTTAGTGTGTGTAATTTATCTGGAATGGCAAGTAATGTGAGGTCGTGATCGAGGGAGGTGAAGTGGTAATAGTAGTGAGACCTGAAATAGCAATGGTAACTGTAAATATGTGATAGTCGATAGGTTTAAATATCTAGTAATACGTAATAATTTGATCGTGTTTATGTTAGTTTTTATCGAATAAAAAAAATGCTTCTATGTACATTGTGCAATAAATGAATCAAAGGTTTGGCTTCAACAGTTTTGTATTGGAAGTTGAAGCCTTAATTTTCTTTGATATAGTTATGATTCCTGTTCTGTTTTGATTGTTCGTGCTTCAACAAATAAAAAGAGCTTTTAGAAAAAGAGTTCTCACAACAAATAACAAGTTCACAAAGTGAGCTTACAAAGATCCCCGTTTGTCATGGAAACAAGGAATCAAAAACAATGAAAAAACGTGTACCGAAACTCTTTATTTCTCTTCATGCCAAAGACCTGTTGAATGGAAAAGGAAAAATGTATTTATGAAATATTAAATCCAATGAAAGTTTTTGTTATTTAAGTGATTACGGTATATCATTTTATTTGTTAAACATTTTAGCAGTTCATTCTTTTGTCCATTTACATAGAACTTTTATACATTTCTACTAATTGTGAATTATTAATTTTCTACAAAGCAGTGACGGTAGAATACTTTTTACAGTCAGACGATTTTTGTTATAAAGTTGTAAAAAAGGGTCTAGACTACGTATTGTCTTTTCATTTTTAAAGGAAATATTTATTTGGAGTTTATAGACGTGCAACTGTTACAGTATCAATTTCTAAATACGTACGTAAGGACCTCAATATGGTAGTAAGTTAAGAAATTAATTAGTCCGTCAGTTAGATAAATTAAACATTACACAATACTTAGATAAAACGGAGTTGGGTTTAGGAGTGGGAGGTAATTACGTCACGTTACCCTATAAAATGTAGTACGTGATGTCACACGATATTTCAAATCAATAAATCGCCGAAATTATAAAAAATTGTAAGAACAGAGAAAATACGCGTCTAATGTATTAAAATAATCTAGCAGACGGACATTAAAAAAATTATTATGTTACCGGCTTACTCACGTAACTGTTTGACAAGAAATTCGACTAGTTTCAAGTAATGCGGGAAGCTTATATTTATAAGCAGCGTTCCGCAACACACGACGCGGCAGCAGTCGTGCTGCTACTAAGCCTCTAGCATGGCTTGAAACTGATGAAGTTATTCGTCAAACAGTTATGTGAGTAGTCTGATAACATAATTTAGTATGTCTCACAAAAGTTATAATAAAATTACCCTATTGTTATTATAAATGCATCAATCTTTATGTTTTTTATCCACCATAAAATAATATTTTGTGGTGGCTTAACTTACACATAAGTAAGATACAGTTACAAATACCAAATACTTTAATCTTAGCTATATCCCGCAAGGTAAGGGTTAATATTCTTCATATCTCGTCTCTCCTCTGTGCCTCAGGGAGTACCTACGTAAAACCAACTGTAGGGAGTGTCGTTAAACATTCATAATTATCGTAGCGTAACCATCGTGTTACCATCCGTATATATAAGGTGTTTTAAACGTATCTGCCACTGTTTTAATGGGAAGTAGTGTTATGTTTGAAGATTACCTACAATAGTACATATAAATGATTGAAAATAAGTATATTTTCAAACGAAATATATCTGCGTATTAGTTTGTTATGAAAGAGCTATCTCTTTTACTGTCTCTGTCGCTTTGTCAATTAAAACAATTGTTATCAATTATTTTTATTGACAAAGCGACGCATCTTGCATATTTGTGAACCACTTTATGCAGAATGGAGTCAATGGCTATTTAATTTCGTTATGTTCTCTATTTGATTAAACTGGTCCGGGGTATGAAATTTTTCACAATTATAATCAAACACAACTCTACTTCCCATTAAAGCCGTGGCAGATAATTTTAGAACACCTTATATGTAGGTAGTAGGTATATTATGAATACAGGATTTATTTTAGAAGCTACTTTTTTTTTGTAATAAATGCGAACAGCCCGCAAGATATGCAAATATTTATGCGTAGGTATATTATATTTAACAATACTCTTTGAGTTATATTAAAAGTAGCTCGTCTGGTCATGGTCTGAATTCTAAAAATAAATACAATTTCTTTCTTCGACGTTATTTTAACTTAGATTCTTTTTAGGCATGTAGCCGGAGCCTAGATTTGAGGCCGTTTTCATTTCTTTCGGTTTTATTAGAACATTTTTTTGTAGCAGCCAAAATATAGATTTATCGCTGACGCATGTTATTACTAGTTTTTACCTCGACCCGAAACGAGCAAAAAGCGGTAACGTACCATACGTTTCTTGTTCGGCAAAGTTTTACAACCATTTGGTCCTTTATCAGACCTATCTCTTCACACACATACGCACTTGTAATACACGTAGGGAGGTATAAGTTTTTAAACTGACATGGTCACTACCACTATTATTAGAACTTATGACGGGATATTTACCATGTTTATTCGGATTAACAGTTAATCCGTGATGAAGTAAATAAACATGGTAAATATCCCGTCATAAGTTCTAATAATAGACGTAAGGAGGTACTTGGACAATCTAAAGAAATGGATTGGGGCTGAAAATCAGCGTCGTGGACTCGAACCTTCGTGGCCGGGTCTCGGCATTAAGCTGAGCACCAGCCTTTTGTGCTACTACGCACCTCTCATTTAATTTTATTGTGTACCCTGTATTCGCGGTCACTTTTGTGTCGTGGCGTAATAAATGGTATTTTTCCTCTTTCTTTAAACACAAGTAGATAAGATATTTAGAATGATTACCCGTACCTAACTACTTCAACCTTATTAATACAACTAGATTATTAAGTTCGATGAAGCGACAAATGTAACATACATACATACGTAGGCAGGAAATACATATAAAATCTAAACCCCGAACAGTTTCGCCCCAACCTCTCCAATCAAACTATCTTACAAGATACACATTGCTTCTACACAAATCCAGTTTGTCATGGTCTCGCTTTATATGATCTTTTCACACGTTCGACGGTCAATTTATACTGGTTAAGTATAGCTTGATGTGTGACTTAACCAAATAGTAGGCATTTCTCTTCGAACCAATTTTACCCTTGATCCGCAAAACGACTGCGTATCTTAACGCTAAGCTTTGGAAATTATCCTTCGATCGTAGCGAAAATAAATGGTGTTTGTGCAGATATTGTGGATACGGATACTGGTATTTACTTCTTTATTTGCTTTTTGTGTGTTTTTGCTTGCGTTTTGGTTGATTTCATTGCGTAGGAATTGGGATGATGACGGGTTATGAAAATTAAAAATCTATTTAGACCGTCGGATAGGTAATGAAAAAATATAAACACGTTTTTTTTTTATTTTGTCATATCTGATAACAATACTTTGATAAAATAAATCAAAGTTTTGGAGTGGGAGCAAATACTTACGTCGTTTCTACGTATAAGATGTGACGTTTTGCAATATTTCAAATCAACATATCTTCGAAAGTATTTGTCTAAGGAAATAAAACGTGTCTAATATTTTAGAGAAATCTACATGATGGACATTAAAATAAAGATTATAGTCATCTAACCTATTCAAAATTTCTGAAAAGCCAATAGTCTTGATGTTCTGTATTTCCTTGATTGTCTAAAACTACTTATCACAAAGAACTTGTAGTTAAGATTTGAGCCTGATATCCGTCTAGTATTGAATTCCCAAAACAACTTAAGAAAAGTTGATACTAACTTTACTACATTTAACCCAGTAACCGCCTGTTTCGCATATATGCGACACGTATTACAGTGCCCATGTCGCCCATGTCGTATCACTGCGATAGAGAACATGCATGGGTTTTTTTCGTTCTATTCACACGATTGCTCCTCCTTATTTAATGTAGATATATTTTTTTCGATTTGTCGCGCGCTAGGGGCACGGCATTTATTTTTTAACATTAATTGATGGGGCCTACGGTGGAGCACGTCTGCCTATAAGCAACCTATTCGCTCGGGTTTTGAAGTCACCCAGGTTATACCCATCAGGAAATACAGACTCCGGCAAAGAATTCCACTCCTTAACAGTAATTGATGTTTAACTGGGCGCTGAAAGGATTAAAATGTGCACGTGGACCAATTTCAATTTCTTTCAGGATAAACAGTTATTATATTGGATTTGTAGTTTTCAAATTGTTTTGTTTTGTTCACAGGTCAAAGATTCGCGATGTTGGAGATGAAATGTATGCTGAGCGGAGTGTGTCGTAAGTTCAAGCTGTCCCCCATAGTCCCGGGAGAAAGACCAGAACTCCTCGCTGATATGGTGTTGAGGCCAGCTGGACCTGTGCGTGTGAGGATGCATCAAAGATAGGTTTTGAAGAGATTTCGGATAGCTGTGTATGTTGTGATACTTTTAAAATCATTATTGTATGTTTAGATTTTATTGTTGTGATTGTGATTAAATAAAGTTAAATTAAAGTAATTGTCTTTGGTTGGAGAATACTTGAGGATGATTAAAATCATGGAAGAAAATTCTTATTCATACCTATTTGTTAATTAAAAATTTAATGTAAAGGTTATCGAGAAGATGTCGTGGTGAAAATACGAGCTCAAATAGTTGCTCAATTTTAGTTACATAATGTAACTAAAATATAATAGGTATTGTGTAATACTTACCTAAACCTTTTGTACGAAATTGTGTGAAAAAGCATTTAATTTAGATATATTTTGTTTTATATTTTAAGGTATATTACTTATCGTGTTACTTTTAAAACTGTAAAATAAAATAGCTTTTTGTTTTGTTAATATTTTGTCAAAGTAAATACAATAAGGGTACCTTGCTTAGGTGCTGTTGTTGACGTGAAAAGTAAATTACATTTGTATTCCAATGAGAAATGTTAGTTTAGTAATATAGGTACAGACACGTTTTGCCTTGTATTCAAGTGTTGTAGCTCTAGGCAAATAAGTGACAATAAGGCTGGCTCATAAATAGTAAAATAGCGTCTTATATTCAACGTATGAAGGTCTATATTGTGTTGTTTTATGTTTTAAATAAATGCTTTTGTATATATAGGTAATGTGTTGTTTTTTTTTTATTTAATTCCTTTGTGTTTTGTTAGACGGTTTAAAAAAATGGTTTTTGTTACTATGTAGGTAATTAACTAACCAAAAAGTGGGTGGTAAATTTATCTAACACATAAATATATATATTTTAACAGCAGTAACATAGATAAATCTGTAATATAGTTTTATCCGTAACGATATAATTATATATCGGAACATAGTTATACGAAAGATTCGTTACTATCTCACTAGGAATATATGTAGTTATAAAACGGTCGAAGTTTAGTGATATACTTATATTTTTATATTACGTAGTTATCTATCTTACTGCGACATATAAACGTTGTTTTTTATGGAATAGGGGGGCAAACGAGCAGTCGGTTCACCTGATGGTAAGCGATCAGCGCCGCCCATGGACAGTGGACACCTATGATTATCCTTTTCAAAGAAGGAAAGGTATCATCATAATCATCATCATAAGCCGAGAGATGTCCACTGCTGAACAAAGGCCTAAGGAAAGGTATAATGTTGTCGAATTTATCTGAAATGATGAACAACATAGGTATCTTGTATGTTGTAAATTACAAAACTAAATTTTGTAATTTTGGTAATTTTGAGATAAATTGACCATCAATAATCTCTATCGGTTCGAACGAAGCTGCGGACACAGATAATGTAATAGGAACGTCAACGGCAACCGTATCACGGAGTATAGATAAAAGGAGTACTATGTTAGATGTGGAACTGCCTCGTTTATCGAGTGGTCGCAAGTGCGACAAGGGGTCTCGGGTTCGATTCCCGGGTTGGGCAAAGCATTACCGGACTTTTTTCTGTTTTTCGAAAATTTCTCAGTTGTAGCACGGAGTCTGGAATTTTACCCAGTATTTGGCAATAGGCTCACTCCTTATTACATGGGACTTATAACACAAATGGTGAAAAGTTTGTGTAGATGGTATAGCGGCATTACGTGCGCTACCCGTTCGGGGACAAAAGGCGTGACCGCGTGACGTTGCATAGAGTACTATGTTAATGTTACATCGGAATAGAAACTGAAAAAAGGAAAATATTAAGATCAATAGAAGGTATGCTATAATTTTAGTTTTTCTCTTGCTAATACGACATCTCCCATAAACATAAATAGCAGTCATGATTCCATGTTCAAAGGTGAGTACATTTTGTTAAGTGTTGCCCCACACTAGGATTTTTTCCAGTGTTATGGGTAAGTTTACAAACATAAGTTCACATACACATGACACCCAGACTTGAAACAACTAGTAAATCACTCAAAGAGTTGCTTCGTGCGGGAATCGAAACCGCTACACGTTGCACGACGACCCGATGCCCAGCACCCGCAACAACCGAGTAGACAAACTTTGGTTCTCTTTATATCTATACTCCATGGCTTTCGTTATGAAATCATAGCAGTGGATTACCTATAATTAGCTTGCAGACCGATATTGTTACGAAATTGGCTTTGTATTGTTTCTGAGTTATTAACGATATTTTAGTACAAAACCAACAATAGATCAAAGGTTACGTTTCATTTTAAGAAAAAATTAAAACAATGAAGCTCTATGTAATCCTGAAGAGATTTTGAATATTAGAAATTATAGAGTGAAGTTTGTTTAGTGGGTGATAGACGTGCGAACTTTAAGTACGCAGTTTTTAAGATCGAGAACTTACACGAGAAGTTTGCTCACATTATATATTACCATTTTAAAACTAATAAACAAAGGTGATCTCGATAACGTTGGGTAAAAATTGACTTACGAAAAGAGAACGTTCATCACACGTGAATTAAGAGTTACACGTTGGGAAGGTAAAATTTACAAAACTATTTCAGAATGCCAGAGCAGTTGTTTGAAGAACTTGCATGAGTGAAGACATTTCACAAAATGAGCATTTGAAGTAATCTAGTAATCAAATTTTTTTATCAAGGAGACATTAAAGATACTGCACGGTCGGCGCGGCGGATTTTTAGTTAATTACTTTGTCTAAAAAATCTATAGGTACAATATTTTATACACTTTTTTTGAGTGTGGAAAATTATTCAATGACTTCTTAGGCTTTATTGACACTCCGGAGCTGCGGACTACCTAGCGGGGCTCCGGTTCGAAAAGCAGGAGTAGTAACGGGATGGTTTTTAGTCAGTAAGAGTCTGACACTCCCTCCCGCCTCCCCCAAGGCGGGAGAAGTCATTAGATGATTTTAACCCCCTCAAAAAAAGGTCTTCCTTATGGAGGCGGGATGTGGAAATAGTATGAGATATAATAGCAATGAATTAGGTTCTTATCAAAAGTGTGATGAGATCAAAAACCACCTAGCAGGGTTAATGTACAATTACTTACAATATTTTGAACCAAAATTTAATGTAAATACTCACGTCTTTTGAACACAGCCATGTTATTGAACTCGATGATAAAAATTATATTTTACTTTTAAGAATCCCTGCTTTCATGTAAATAAGAGTAATGTATTTTTATTTTAAGAATTTCTGGCGAGCACAGTTTGGAAACATTTACCTGTGGCAATAAACCCTATTTATTATAATCAGACTAAAAATAAAATAGGGTGTACTAAGTAAGTTCAAAGTTAACTGACTTGTCGTATTGGGTTTGATAAAGTAAACCTGTACTGGACCTATTTTGTTTTTGTATTTTTTTTGTTATGTTGTGTGTCTGTGCCAAATAAATTTATTGTCTTTCTTTCTTTCTTTTGTGGAAAATTAGCTACATCTGCGCAGTTTTAACCGTTCTGCTCGGCTCCTATTGATCGTAGCGCGATGGTTAATAGCCTATAACTTTCTTCGATAAAGGTTTTTTTTTCAAATCGGTTCCACGTTTGAACAAACAAACTAAATTTGCTTCAGCTTTATATATTATAATAAAAAGTAAATAATATAAGATTTAGGAGGTAAACGAGCAGACGAATCGCCTTGTGGGAAGCAAACAGCGTCGCCCATGGCTATAGACACCCGCAATACCAGAGGAGTCACAGGGCATTTTTAAAAGTTATTTTCTTGAAGCCCTACTTACAGCAACCCCTTTGGGGAATAATGCTTTAAGTTTTTGTAAACTCGTTTACTAAAAGCTTTAACGAGGTGATTTATAAATAATGTTTTAGTTTCTCTTCACTAATAATGAGTCTAAAATATACTCGTACATTAACTTGAACATGTACTTTGTACTAGCTTTCTCGTTAATTATGATTGCCGTAATTGGGATTTTAAAATAAACTTTCTAAAATAAAATCCTTCAAAAATGTTTGTGTGCCTCATTAGTTTAGGTCAAGGGAGTAAAATACACAACAGTTAGTAATTTAATTGGTCAAATATTATTACCTGTGAACAGTTGCCATTTCAGCCAAAGAGAGTAATACCTTTTTTATCGGGGAGACTCATCCAATAACTTCTCCCGCTTTGGCCGAGGCGAGAGGGAGTGTCAGACTCTTAGACTGACTAAAAACCACTCCGTTCCTACTCCTGGTTTTTGAGCCGGAGCCCCGGTAAACCCGCTAGGTAGTCCGCAGCTCCGGATCCGGATTGGCGATTGGCTCAGGTTTCTTCACGATGTTTTTCTTTCACCGTTTGTCAGTGGTGTCTGAATAATCTTAGACAGTACATGTAACTCGGAAAAAGTCACATTGGTACTTGCCGTTGGTAGGTAGGGCCATTACGACATTACACTTGAAGTATGTTGGATATGAAAAACGTCGGAATTTTCACGAACAATTCACATTATGTCAGACATTAAGAGCTGGAGCTCGAACGAGAGTTCACACGCCCACATTTAATGGCCATGATTGATAAAGACTCTTCTTATTTTATTTTGGAAATATTACATTTTATCACATATTTTTTTAGGTAAAACCTAACCTAGCCTAACTTGTCTTGTTGATCAAGTGATCATTAGTTGCCCAGTAAGGGCTTTCTAGTTCGATTAAGGATTTATCAGTTCCAGATTGGAAAATAAATGTTGTTGGGACCATCTTCTATTTAGCCCCACAATTTATCTCAAACTACATCGTTTGAGATAAAAAAATATTCAAATGTATTCGAAATATTCAAATAATCAGCTTTAAAATCGCTCTCGTATAGAGTGATGGGAATCGTCTCGGTCTATATAGCAGTGATACAAGTTATTGCATGCACATTTTATAGCGTCTCTGAGCAGTAAAAGGAAATTTAATTAGACTGCCCGCATTGTAGACTTAATGCAACTAGTACCTAATATGGTGAAAACTGAAAATCTCCCTTCTCCAAAATCAAAGATAGAAGTACCTCGGTTTATACATGAAAACTACATGAGGATTGGGGATTAAGTTTAAAGCTCCACTGCAATATATTTCGTATGAAATAACATTCTCTTTGAAGCGGCCTCAACCAGCAGATTTGTATTGTATTGTTACTATATAAAATTGTTGCTAAAAATACTACAACAAATACCTTTCTGATGTACGGCTTTACTAAAAGGGGGAAGTATTTATATCTAACGGTAAATTAAAGTGGGTGGTAGACGTGTGAGTAAGTACATGTAAGACATGTGGTTCGACGACCCTTTTCGCTCGTGTGTCACTTTAAAAACGCGTACTTTAAAATTACCGCGCAATTTCGCCGGTGGTCCAAGATGTTTGAAATTATACTCGTAGCTCGTCTCGACCTCACCGTCGTTTTGTTAAAAAATAATTTGACTTAATTTATTTCTGACCTAAAAAAGTACCTAATCACTATTGTCATATTTTAATATGATTTCCTACACCTCACGACTTGCATCGCATTTATCCCCTCGTCGTGATCGAAACCACTAATTCAACGAACGAACAAAAAAACTTCGCAGATTGCATACTACAATTTTATTTATTGCGAACTTTCGTGAAAAAAAATTACGAATGAAATTAAGATAAATAAATATATTTTGATATGAAATTAAAAAAAAAAACGTTATTTCAAGTAATTCTATTAGTAAATGCCGAAGATTAAACGAAACTTCGGATTCGAGAACCGGAGTAGGCCCCCAGGTATTATAAGCAAGTGCTTAATGGAACAAAGTCATTTTAGTTATAAGACAATCATTGAGCAGGCCAATTTTTTTGTCACAGTGCCCAATTACATTATGGCATCTCGTCTTTGTAAGTACAAATTGGGCACTATGACAAAATAATTGGCCTGCTCAATGATAGCCGAATTTTATTATAAGTAAAAAGGTGTCGATAGTTTATAAGCGCTCAGAAAGTGGCACATTAAAATGTGAACAATTGGCAACGTTTTTGTAGTATGGGACCGCTAGATGGAAAAAGAGAGGAGCGTGGTGGGTAAAGTCCCGCGTTTCCCGTAAAGTGTCACGCATTATGTTAAAGGGAAATCCAGTTCTGACATCTCCTCTTTGTATTTGCTTCATGCTTTGTTCTTACATAAAGCACAAATATAGAAACAAATTCTAAATAGATAATTAATTCATATGAAGAAGAAATATTTGCGTAGGTATTAGGGTGCTTTTCCAGAGATGTGCTATGCTACGTTTCTGCATTTGGCTTGAAGCAATCATATTCATTGGTACACATAGCTTAGCACTGCTGGAAACGGGTTCAACTAACATATGTTTTATATGGAAAGATGTGTGCTATGTATGGCTTCCTTGCTATCGATACATCGCATACTTGAGCTGCACCTCTTCCTCGTGCAGCTAATTAGCGGCGGTACATCTTCTCAGCACATCATACTCGCACAGCTACATAGCTTAGCATCAGTTGAAATGGTCACATAGTTTCACAGCTTAGCTATTACATCTTCGCAGCATAGCTACATAGCAATTCTCTGGTGGAAAAGAACCCTTAATGTGAAAAGGTTTCAAAAGCAAATTATACTTAGAACTGTGTGTTATTAATAGATTCCAATACATAAATAAATTATTTGGTTTTCAGTGGAGTATTCAGAAATGTAAGGCATAATATAATTATTTCAGGTGACTGGCTGAAATTCTTGTCACAATACTGACAGGTTGTGTATAAATAATGGTGTATATTTACATTTTCGCAGAATAAGTAGGCAGTGTAAAGGGTCTTGGCATAACTTTAGTATTCTGTGGTAGCAGTATTGCCATGACATGCCCTTGGGGTATCTACTTTTCCTTTTTTTAAAGAACGTTGCCTAAAGAATATTGCTCCACATTAGGATTTCACTTGTGTCGTGGGTGCGTTTAAAAATAGTTAACAACAATTTGTGGATCTCACAAAGAGTTACTCTGAGCGGGAATCAAACTCTTAATACTTTCGAAGATATATTGATTTGAAATATCGCATGACGTCAGTTCTAGTTACGTTTTATACGTACAAATAACGTTTTGCTCCCACTCCTATCTTATACGTAAAAAAATACGTGGTTAACATTTATTTCATTACCTAACTGAGGGACTAAATATAATTTTAATTTTCATACCTTGTCATCATCCCTATTGTGTTTTATACCAGTCGACCAACGAGACAGGATAACATAAATAATGACAAACAATTCCTAGAACCCTTACTTGGTAAGGAGCTCTTACGAAGACAATTTTATTTATGACAAAAACGCAATATATCGCGGTGTTCAATATAATCGTATCGGCAGTACGACATCGTAATAAATTCTATCAATCTATGAATGATGAACGACCCGCTACAGGGGAGAATTTATAAGGGAAATATTCTTACATTATGTGAATTATTACCAAGTACCTGTGCTTCGTATTACAGAGCTATATTTCTTAGAAAGTTACGTTGGTGAAAAAAGTTATGTGTAATAGGTATATAGGTAGGTCTTACATTACAATTTTATTGTAGTACGGTACAGGTATTATCCTTTATATTTTTTCGATTTTCTAGTTTTTTAGGAAATGTGGTACGTTAACTAATTTTTATTTGTATGTGTTCGTCTTGTAGATTTAAAATATTAGTACTTTTTTTTCTTACGAAAACAAATACTTTCGAAGATTATATCGATTCAAAATGTCGCGTGACGTCACATCTAGGTACATTTTATACGTAGAAATGACGTATTTGCTCCCACTCTTACACTTTAATTAGTTTTATCCAAGTATTATTATAATATATGACAAAATAAAAAAATACATGTCTTATAATTTTTCATTTACCTAACGGACGGACTTAATAGATTTTTAATTTTCACACCCCGTTTTCACTGACTGCCTGTAGTATTCGATACAATATTACGATACAAATAAAAAAAAAAAAACTAAAAGCACTTTGGTAATAGAGATAGTTAAAAGACCAAAACATAAACTAGTCGAATAACATTCAACAAATAATCTTCAGAACTTATCCTTGCTAGGATTAGGTACACAGAAAAGTATTTTTCAATAAAATCTAATAGCTAGAATTTTCTAAGCGAACGAATACCTAACTTGGGCGGAAGAAGTTTGAAATTTTTGGCTGACAAGCGAACGTAAGCGAATTCTCCAAATAGTTCTTAACGACATCTAGAATCTAGACTTTAATAGACGTGTGCTACTTCTGCAGTGTGCAGCAAATACGTTAAAGTTGCTTTCGTAAAAATTTCAAGTGAAGGAACATTTTATCGAATAAGTTTTTAAGAATTTGAGTAAGCAAGTGAAATGTTGGAAGATGATGAAATATAATTGGCGAGAAAAAGACTTATAATTGACTAGTATGCATGAAAAGACTGATGACTGTTGGTGAAGCGAAAGAGGTATGTAAGTGTCGTAGCAATTGGCGGTCCATTGTCTCTGCCTACTCCCATGGGAGACAGCACGCCTGTCTGTATGTAGAAAAAGAGTAGGGTTTATTTTTTATAAACATTAGTAAAGGTGGATTTAATAGGTAAATAACTTTTCACCCAATACCTATGTACAGGCGATACTTCTTACCCGACACGGTTAGCCTATTGGCTGATTCAATACACAACGTGTCGTGGATTCATTTCTCGAACAGAACAATTCGTTTTGTGCCAATAAAAAGTAACAAAACAAGTTCGGTCCACAAACATAGAAAGTAATTTAATCAAAACAACTTTTACAGCCGGGACCCATTGGGGGGTCATTCTAGACTTAAACATTCCTAACTTATGTATATGGGCCCCGACAGCGACAGACAGTCGCCGCGTCCTGTATCGCGGAATGCTGCTCATGAATGTAAGCCTCTAGCATGGCTTGAAACTAGTCGAGTTCCTCGTCAAGCAGTTCCATGAGTAAGCCGATAGAGAGAATGTCATATAGCATTAAATTCGCCTTATGTACCACTATTTTATTGTATTGTGTACCTTAAAGATTTAATAAATCTATCTATCTATAAGTACATATAATAAAATCGTAGAAAAGTGCTGTCTGTACATTGAAAATAAAAATAAAAAAAATAGCAGGGGTTATTGTTATGTCGATGTCGAACCCAAAAATGTAATTAACTTTTTTTTTGTCTGTTTGTCTGTTTGTCTGTTTGTCTGTGCGTCTATGCGCGCTAATCTCAGAAACGGCTGATCCGAGTTGGATGCGGTTTTCACGAATATATTGTGGTATGCTTCAATTAACATTTAGTGTTTGTTTCATGTCAATCGGTTCATAAATAAAAAAGTTATGTCAAATTAAAGAATCACGTCGAACACTATTCTATGCTTATACCATTAATCTCCGCAACTATTTGACGGATTTGGTTGAAATTTGGTACAAATATAGTTTAGAACCTTAGAAAGGACATAGGATAGTTTTTATTTCAAAAATCAAAAAATAAAAATCTATATCTATACTTATAATAAATCTGTAGAGAGGTCAATTCTGTACATGAAATATATTTCCAAAATAACTATCAGCGGGTGATTAGTGATCGATACTGACGCTAAAAATGCAATCAGAAAAATTTTTGTCTGTCTGTCTGTCTGTCTGTCTGTCTGTCTGTCTGTCTGTCTGTCTGTCTGTCTGTCTGTCTGTCTGTCTGTCTGTCTGTATATTCTTTATAGAAATAAAAACCACTCGACAGATTTCAACGAAACTTGGTACAATTGTTCTTCATACTCCTGGGCAGGTTATAGTATACTTTTCATCACGCTACGATCAATAGGAGCAGAGCAGTGAAGGGAAATGTAGGGAAAACAGGAGAACTTACTCCATTTTTTTAGCTTCCGTCGCGTGTGCAGCCTTAATGGTTAAAGCTACACAGAAATTATGTATGACGGAAATGTTCTCCTTAAAATTGTTTAAAAAATATTCCACGACAGCAAATGTCTATCTTTTATAGTTGACTCACAATAACACGTATAACTCCCGATAGCTTAGCAGTTCGGAGCTTTCTGATTATATTTGTCTACCTATTCTTACGTTTATAGCACCCATTTATCCTTAATTAAAAAATGTTCACATTATTACCTATTTAATAAAAAAGAATCATAGAAATCGGTACAGAAACACCAAAGACATACATGAATTACAATAATATTAAGTAGGTAAAAGCGTAGGTACTTTTATTAATTATAGGTATAGGTATTATTAATTATAGTAGTTATAGGTATTTAGGTTTATCTATACATATACATATAATAAATCTGTAGAAGGGTCAATTCTGTACATTGAAAATATTGAAAAAAATAATAGCAGGGGGTGTTACTGGATCGAAACCAAACCCAAATATGTGATTAATTTTTTTTTGTCTGTCCGTCTGTCTGTCTATCTGTATGTTTAGGCATCACGTGAAAACTAACGGTACGATTTCGATGAAACTTGGTATAATTATACCTTATTATTCTGGGCATAAAATAGGATACTTTTTATCCTGGAAAAATACGTAGAAAAAAACTTAATTTTTCACTTTTATACTACAGAACGCAAGCTCAACAGCAGTAGAGGGATACCCTTAATTATTATGGGGCTCACCGTATTTGGCTCCAATAGATATTTATAAAATGTCATTATTGCAGTTACTCAAAATGGAGAAATATAACATCCACGCGAAGACCGACATCCACGCGGACGGAGTCGCGGGCGGAAGCTAGTAAATAATAATATATGATTGAGTATGTCTCACAGTCTCACTGAGTTTGTTTCGGCATTTCTTCTCAGAGTAGTCAGTCGGATAGGAAACGCCGGCCTCATCTAGCTATTTCAAATATTGACGTGTAAAAGTGTTATTTTGTAACCTACTTGCAGAAATAAATATCATTTATCACAAAAGTTATAATAAAATTTAATAATATCAGATTTTAACCACTAGATCGATAACTTATATACTTGGTAGTCACAAAATATAGTGGAACTCATACCAAAAGGATTCCAAATCGATTCCTAAGTGAGCTGGAACTAAGCGACCAAATTCACGATCGAAACGTGTGACAAGCTCTTGGAGCAAATAGCTACGTACTGATAAAATATGATCGAAGTTTGAAGTCAGTAGATATAGTATTAGTGTTGAGACGCATAGTGTCTATAATGAACCTACTTGTTTATTCATATTTAATACATACCTTATTTACGCTAAGCCCAGTTGTTAAATACACTTGCAGTCGAAACCACGTCTTTTCATTCAAAAAACCCTAACAAACAAACGTGAACGCTATCACCATTAACATATGGTCGTATTCGAGCCGAACGCAGCACCTACGGAGCAATAAACATCAAGCCGATCAAACAAAAGAATCGCATTCCACAGCGATAAGGATTTGCAGAAAAAACGTCTCGTCGTTATGGATAGTTATAACTACGTAATGAGCTATTAAGACGGACTCTAAACAAGTTTTTAAAAACAGTTTGATTTATATTGAGTGAAGTACATATTAAGTGAAATAAATATGAATACTACTAAAGAACAACAACAATATCTCGCTATATTGGAAGATGGTGCTAATTTACTTCGAAAAACGCAATCAAATTTGAAAAAGTGTCCAAAGGGAAGACTGACGAGAGGTTATCTAGAAGCACGTGTGAAGATTATTGACGAGTATTGGATGTCATTCAAGAATGCACATGATGGGTTGGTAAAGATAACACCTAAGGAACAAAAGGGGATTTTGCCATATTTTTTAAACGAAGAATTCTTTATATATGAGGAATTATACAGTTCATTACAAGGGGATTTAAAGGATATGCTTACGTCATTAGCGGACTCGTCGATGGATGTGAGAAACTCAAGTGGCATGAATGTAACATATACATCGCAAAATATAGTGCATTTACCGAAAATAGAATTGCCTAAATTTCATGGGAGTTATGAAAAATGGCCGACTTTCAAAGATTTGTTTATTTCTTTGGTGCATGAAAAATAATAGCCTCAGTGACGTACAGAAGCTTCACTATTTGAAGACAAGTGTGAGTGGAGAAGCTGAAGCCTTATTGTCCCATATTCAAGTGACATCGAGCAATTACGAAACGGCATGGAATGTTTTATCCAGAAGGTATGGTAACAGGCGGATCATTTTAAACTGTATCATGAAAAGACTATTTTACCAAAAGAAAATGACTTCGCAATCAGCCGCCCAGTTAAAGGGATTGTTGGATACAACTATCGAATGCTTAAATAACTTAGAAAACTTAAAAATAACCGCTGACTCTTGGGATCACGTTATAATATTTCTGCTCGTTCAGAAGTTTGACCCAGAGACACATAAGGGCTGGGAAGAGTATGCATATAAAGAAGACAGCGAAGCATTACCTACTTGGAGTGAATTAAGAAACTTCATGGAGTCCAAGTTCCGCACCTTGGAGTTAGTTACAGGCATTCCAGCTAATAATAATACAAAGGAAAGGCAAGTCAAAGAACGTTCCTATCATGTTGCCAACCCCAGCACAGAGAAGATATGCATCATGTGTAAAGAAAATCACACGTTGTCTCACTGCAAGAAATTTGTTGAAATGAAATTAAGCGAGAGAACCGATTATGTCAAGAACAAACATTTATGTTTTAACTGTCTAGCACCAGGACACTCAGTGAAGAGATGTAAATTACCAGTATCCTGTCAAAAATGTCGCCGACGTCATCATTCTTTACTACATGAGACTAAGAATACAGAACCAACGGCTACACCGAGCACCTCACAACCGTTGGCTTCACAGCATGTAGTAGAAGAGAAGGAAGCAGTTCAAGTGAACACAGTGATCGCGTCACACCACACAAATAAACATGGGACAGCACTATTAGCGACTGCTGTAGTAGAAGCAACAAATGCAGAAGGTCAAGTTATTTCTCTACGCGCGCTGATTGACCAGGGTTCTCAAGCTACATTTATAAGCGAGAAAGCAACTCAATTATTGAAACTGAAGCGACAGCCAGTCAAAGGAAGTGTTTTAGGAGTGGGTTCTTTGAGAACAGAGCTAAAACACGTGGTACAGCTTAATATAAGATCACAATGGGACTATAAGTACAATTTACCGATTCAAGCCTACGTGATGTCTAAACAACTGACCACTAAGATACCCACCAAAACAATTGTCAAGCAACCATGGCCTCACATCGACGGGCTTAACTTGGCTGATCCGAGTTACTTAACACCTGGTTCTGTAGATCTGCTATTAGGAGTCAAGGTATACGCACAGATAATACAGCCAGATTTAATAAAGGGTCCACCAGGCACTCCAACTGCACAAAAAACAAACCTGGGTTGGATTATTTTCGGAGATATCGTTGAAAAACCACAAAACGATACTTACCTTGTGATGCATCATCAAATCGACGCCGACGAAATATTAAAATCTATATGGGAAATAGAGATTGATAAAAATAGACATTTGACAAAAGAAGATAAGATTTGTGAGGACATCTACGAGAAAACAACAACAAGAAATTCGGAAGGAAGGTACATAGTCAAATTACCTTTCAAAACTTACAGTCCACAACTAAATGAAACAAGCACGAGTACAAGTTTACAGTCACCTGAAGGAAACACAAAGGAGATAGCCAAACAAAGATTCTTGCTACTGGAGCGGAAGTTTAGGAAATCATCTGACCTGAAAAAGGAATATACAAAAGTTATAAACGATTACATAGATCAAGGACACATGGAAAAGATACCTGAAGGAGAAAAAGAAAAAGATCAGTATACTTACCTCACCACGCCGTAGTTCGTACTGACAAGGAGACCTCACGAACACGCGTCGTCTTTGATGCTTCCTGTAAAGGCACAAATAATATTTCACTAAATGAAGAATTATTAGTAGGTCCGCAGCTGCAAGATGATTTAAGATACCTTCTTATGAAATGGAGAATGAAGTGTGTCTGCTTCATGGCCGATATTAAACAGATGTATCGCCAAATATTAGTGACTCGTGAAGACGCAGAATTTCAAAGAGTTATCTGGAGACCTGATGAGAGCGAAGATTTCCACGAATACCGTTTGTTAAGGGTCACATTCGGTACAGCATCTGCACCGTACTTAGCTGTTAGAACACTCCATCAAACAGCCGATGATGAAGGAAAGGATGAACCACTCGCTGTACAATCCATTAAGGGTAATTTTTACATGGATGACTGGCTCGACGGTGCTGACGACACTGAAACTGCTATTTCACTAGCCAAAACTGTCACTAACATCCTACAAAAGGGCGGATTTCAACTCACAAAATGGTCATCAAACGATATAAACTTTATGAAATCTGTTGATGAAGAAAAGAGATCAACAAACGCACATATAGACATGAATCTTGATGGAAAGGTTAAAGCATTGGGCATTGTATGGAACCTAAAAACAGACACATTTCAGTACAATTTAACTTTCCCAACACCTGAAAATGCTTGTGTAACAAAACGAAGTATTTTATCTGATATACAAAGCGATTCACTCTGGATGCGCTTGAGTGTCTGCAGCGGCAGATGGAATTCTTTGCCCGTGATATGGATGCACTGGAGATGAGAGGCCGCAGAAAGATGTTGCTGATCCACGGAGTTCCTGAGGACAAGGCCGAAAACACTGCACTGGTGGTCACAAACATGGTCCAAGATAAATTACAAATGAACAGTTTCACTACCTCCGATGTCCGTCGTTGTCACCGGGTGGGCAGCTTCACCGGCAAGTCAAGTCCCAGACCCATACTGGTTAAGGTGCAGGATGTGGATACCCGAGACAAGGTCTGGCACAGCAAGACCAAACTGAAGGGAACGGGTATCACGATATCCGAGTTCCTGACCAAGACACGACACCAGGTCTTCATGGCGGCGCGGAACAAGTTCGGTGTGACGAAATGCTGGACTAATGCGGGCCACATCTATGTCCTGGGGCCGGATGGCGTCAGGCACCGCATAGTCAGTCACAGCGAGTTGCGTGCGATTGGCGAGCCTGCAGCAGTCCCTGAGCGGTCTACGGCGGCAGTCTCCGAGCGATCTCCTGCGGCAGTGGCACGGAGAGGGAAGCGCGGCGTCAACAAAAAGTGACTCCAATAGACCTGCTTCGTTCGGGTAACAATCTCACTTCTTATTTCCTTTGTCTTGAGGTAGTAATCGAATACCTTCACAATATATTTATTACTTCTTTATGTATTTATTGCTTCTACCCATGTTAACATATTTATTTATTTTAATCCTTTACCCCTTTTTTTTTTTTTTTTTTTTTTTTTTTTTTTTTATTATTATTATAACTATCTTCTATATTTCTATCAGTCACCGTTATTTATTCTCAAACCTTACTTTGTTTACTGTTTCTGACGTTTGACACATGTCAAATGTCAAGTAGCGTTCCAGGTTTGGCATCGGATGCATGAATTGTCTATGAAACCATAGACAATATCAATGCAGATGATGCCAAATATTATTTTATTTATTACAATTTTTATTTATTTATGTTTATATACAAAATAATTTTATCTGTTTATTTACATTTATCCTCATCACTTTTTCACCCTAATTATCTTTTCAGTTATTTATCTACTTTTTTATAAAACCTTTGAGATTTTTGCCCGAGCGAGGCACTGTGTTGTGTTGTGTTGTGAGGTAGTCGTATATTATAAAATTGTAACACGGAACCGGCAGGTGGACCTGAGCATAGTTCACACAAACTACCTTACTTTTCTATTATTATTATTTATTTTAATTATTACACCCACATTATATTATATATAATTATATTATTATATTTTTATTATTATTATTTTATACTTATAAATTGTGATGAATGACACGCAGAGTGATAATGACAGTTTTATTTCAGCAAACTTCGATAACGACAGCTTTTGTAGTTTACCCTCTCTTTCTGACACACTTGAGGCTCATTTCTCCGATGTATCGAAAAATCTTAATGTAGTCCATATAAATGCACAGAGTATTCCGGCTCATTACCACGATATGCTGGCAAATCTTGACTGTAAGAATATCCATGCAATCCTAGTTTCCGAATCCTGGTTAAAACCTTGTCTCCCTTCCACTTCCTACTCTCTACCTGGATACCAGTTGATAAGAAATGATCGCACGAGCTGCGGCGGTGGCGGTGTTGCCATATATCTCCGCGCAAACATTTCCTTTAAAATAATTGATATGTCACCGCAGCCTCCGCCGCAGAACGCTGGCGAGCATCTTTTCTTGGAACTGACACTGCGGCATACCAGAGTATTGCTCGGTGTCTATTACTGTCCTTCTTTACGTGTCAGTTATTTCTCCTCTTTCGAAAATTTACTCCTAAAATTAACTCCCTCTTACAGTCATAGCATAATTATGGGTGACTTTAACACCTGTCTCCTAAAACAAGATTCTCGCTCCTCTTCACTTCAATCCATCGCTCAATCCTTCAACTTGTCTCTTCTTCCTCTAAGTGCCACTCACCACTTTCCTAACTGTTCACCTTCTCTTCTTGATCTTATCCTTGTCTCGTCAGACCAGCACGTTGTCAAGCACGGACAATGTTCTGCTGACAATTTCTCCTACCATGACCTTATCTTCCTTTCCTACAAACTCTCTCCTCCTAAATCTAAACCTAAAACACTCCTTCAGCGCAATTTTGGTAGCATGGATCTTGACAGGCTTCGTGAGGATGCCGGCAACATAGACTGGTCTGAGCTCCGTGACGCTGAGGCGATCGATGATAAAATTAAGGTGTTTAGTAATAAACTCAACGAACTGTATGATGTACATGCTCCGATTCGTCCAGTAAAAATTAAGCATGCACCAGCGCCGTGGTTGACAGATGATATCAGGGTCATGCTACACAGAAAGGCAGCAGCTAAAGATAAATTTAAACGCCAACCAAATCCGGCAAACCGTGAGGAGTATATTGCAGCTCGTAATCGAAGCAACAGGATGTGTAGGGATGCACAACGCCGCCACATTCATGAGTCCGTTGAAAATGGTGATCCAGCCAAGATCTGGAGATTCTTAAGGTCGATGGGTGTTGGTAAACAACGTCAGAATGCTAGGCACCAAAGACTTAGATTTTGAATCTCTTAACAAACACTTCTCTTCTTCACCCTATATTAATGGGTCTATCAAATCTAAGACTTTAAACTATCTTTCTTCTCTTCCCTCTCCCGACTACCCACCATTCTTCTTCAATCAACTCACAGCTTGTGATGTTAGAAAGAGCATATTATCCATCAGTTCCAATGCAGTAGGGAGTGACAGTGTCAGCCGTAAGATGATACTCCCTGTCTTGGATGAAATCCTTCCTGTCATCTGTCATATCCTTAACTATTCCTTATCCAGTGGCGTTTTTCCTTCTGCTTGGAAGGAAGCGCAAATCACACCGCTCCCTAAAAAACCAAATCCTGAATCCTTTTCCGACTATCGTCCTATTTCCATATTACCTTTCCTTTCCAAGGTCCTAGAACGACTCATCTATAACCAGCTTAGTACTTTCCTTACCAAACACCGTCTCCTTAATCCCTACCAATCCGGGTTTCGTCCGGGACATAGTACCACTACGGCTCTAGTTCACATTACTGACGACATACGATGCGGTATTGAAAATGGCAATCTCACTCTCCTTACCTTGTTAGATTTTAGCAACGCCTTCAATACCGTTGATTTCGACATACTGCTTGGAATACTGAGCTCTCTTAACATATCTCCAACTGTGATTGATTTCTTTCGTAGTTACCTGTGTGGCCGCCGGCAGCGTGTTGCCGTCGAGGGTTCATACTCTTCCTGGTCTGACACGGCTGCTGGCGTACCGCAGGGGGGCGTTCTTTCTCCTTTACTCTTCGCAATTTTTATAAATTCCATCTCTAGTGAACTTCTCTCTTCCTACCACCTGTATGCCGACGACCTGCAAATTTACTCTCAGGCACCTCCCAACGAATTCTCCGAAGCGGTCAAGATGGTGAACACCGACTTGGCTCGAATATCGGAATGGAGTACGGCCTACGGTTTAAAGGTAAACCCCACAAAGACCCAGGTCATTGTTGTCGGTAGCCCCCGTCTACGATGCAAGATCACGTGGACACAGATCCCACCCGTAGTCTTCAACGGTACTACAATACCATATAGTGACACGGTGAAAGACTTGGGTATTGTTTTGGACCGTGACTTTTCCTGGGGACCTCAACTGGGACAAGTCTGCCGGAAAACGTTTGCGTCGGCGAAGTCCTTGCGTAGACTTCGAAACTTTCTTCCGACTGCTACTAAAATTGCGCTAGCTCAATCACTGCTCCTTCCCATTCTCGATTATGCCGACGTCAGCTATCCGGATCTTACCGAAGTGCAGTTAGATAAACTTGAGCGACTCCAAAATTTTAGTATAAGGTTCATATTTGGATTACGCAAATATGACCACATTTCTGAATATCGCGCGAAACTCAAGTGGCTGCCGATCCGCCTTCGCCGGAATACTCATATCTTATCTCTTCTATACAATATACTGTTCAATCCTACTACACCTATTACCTCAAGGAACGTTTTAAGTTCTTCCATGACACACATTCTAGACCAGTACGGTAATCGGAGGAATTGAAGCTTGAGATGCCTCAGCATGCGAGCTGAGCCTTTGACCGATCTTTTACGGTTCTGGCCGTGCGACTCTGGAATGCTCTGCCGCTTACAGTCAGACAAGCACAGTCCCTCGCGTCGTTTAAGGTGCTCGTGAGGAAACATTACCTCTCCACGCTGTAGTTCACTATTTTCCTTGTTATTTATTTATTTTTATTTTATTTTTTTTTATTACTTACTGTCACTTATTCTGTCATTTATATCATAATTAGTATTTATGTTTTTTCTCTTTTTTCTTTTTTCTTGTATGTATGTATGTTTGTATGTATGTATGTATGTATGTATGTATGTATGTATATATATATATATATATATAAATATGTATGCTTATGTATGTATACGTATACGTGTATGTATGTTATTATATATTCTATGTAAATAACACCTACACCTAGAACCACCTCCACTACCACTCAACAGCTCCTTCCACCCAAAGGTTGCCTGGAAGAGATCGCTATAAGCGATAAGGCCGCCTTTGTGCACTTTAATCCTATACGTTGTTATTTTATGCTGAATTTATCTAAAGGTGTACAATAAAGGTTATTATTATTATTCCTCGGACACTAAGTGTTTCTCCCATCTTAGTGGGGTTCTTAGAAAGCACGGGCCGAAGCCAAGTGCGGTCAATATAGTATAGGTAATCTATGAATTTAAAAATTTTCTGGTTAGGCGACAAGTGTTTAATATGACTGCTTTTTGAAGAAGAAGGTAAGTTGATGGGCTAATATTTAATTCCTTAAGACTATGATGAAGGGTTTTTGGGATTACTCCCGTGGTTGATAGAATGATTGGGACAGTTTTGGTGTGGGTAACCTTCCACTGAGTTTTAATTTCTATTGATAAATCTGTGTATTTTGCAATTTTTTCTGAGTGTGTGTTAGTGAGATTATGGGTGTTGCAAATGGCTATATCTATTATGTAAACTAACTTTTTCTGTTTATCGAGCATAGTTATGTCAGGTCTATTGTTGTAGATTGTTTTGTCTGTGATGATAGTCCTGTCCCAATATAATTTAAAATGTTTGTTTTCTAAAACTGCTTGTGGTTTGTATTTGTAGTAGGGTACCTTGTCGGAGACTAATTTAGTTTGTATGGCTAGTGACTGGTGAATTATTGCGGCAACTTGATCATGGCGGTGTTTATAATCAGTCTGGGCTATGGCTCGGCATGCTCCTGTGATGTGCTGTATAGTTTCTGATGCACCATGGCATCGTCTACAGGAGTCGTTGTAATTGGGTCTACGGACGATGTATTTTTGGTAATTAGCTGTGTCGATAACCTGGTCCTGTATGGCAATCATAAATCCCTCCGTTTCAGGGAAGAGTTCGCCTCGCCGCAGCCACGCGTTCGATGCTTTCATATCGACATGAGGTTGCTGCAGGTCGAGGCGATGTCTTCCGTGGAGAGATTTATGTGCCCAGGCTGCTATTTTATCTGATTTGCTAGTTATGTGTTCATTACGTTGACGGTCAGTAGAATGTAGATTAAGTGGAGTATATTTTCTATCTATCTGGGAAATTGCTTTATGAAGAGTACTATTTTGGGACTTGAGCATGAAAAAGTTTCTTAAATTAGTAATCTGCTGATTGTGTAGATTTTGCACGTCTATGAGACCCCGTCCGCCTTCATCTCTCGGTAATGTAATTCTTTGCACACAAGATCTTGGGTGGTGCTTTCTGTTCTTGGTCAAAGATGTATTTATTAACCGTTGTAACTTGGTAAGATCGGTTTTTGACCAGTTTATGATTCCGAAAGAATAGGTGAGTACGGGGATGGCGAAGGTATTGATGGACTTAATTAAATTACGAGATGTTAACTGCGATCTTATCAACATGTTTAGCCTATGTTTGTGTTTAGCGGTTAATTTATTTTTAGTGTGTTTTTGATCAATTTGGTATGTTTGTTTGAAGCCTAAATATTTGTACGTACAATCTTGTGTCATTGGTCCTATTGTCATTCCTGAATCTAGTATGTATGGGTTGGGCTCGATAAGCTGCCCTTTACGAAGGGAAAAGATTTTACATTTGTCAATGCCAAATGTCATGCATATGTTGTCCGAAAAAGTCTGTGTGAGATCTGCAAGGATGTGGAGTCCAGGTGTACTATTGCTGTAGAGTTTGATGTCGTCCATAAACAATAGATGAGTTAGTTCGAAATCTGGGAAGTCATTACCTACCTTGTATTGTAAGGCCGGTTGTAAAGGAGTTTAAAAGATTTGACAGACGATTTAACGCAAGGCAGAACCAAAGAGGACTAAGGGCATCGCCTTGGAAAATTCCTCGTCTAATGGGTATAGGATCGGTCTCTACTAATTTACCTAACTTTATTTTGGTGTTCCAGTGATTCATGGACTCTGTCAAGAACTGTATGATGGATGGATGGATTTTATAATGTTCTAAAATGTAGACTAGCCAACTGTGTGGGACTGAGTCAAATGCCTTTTGATAGTCGACGTACATAGTGCAGATATCGTTTTTAAGTTTAACGTTGTGTTTCATGGCTACGGAGTCTATTATTAACTGCTCTTTACACCCCTGACTATGTTTGCGACATCCTTTCTGTTCCTCCGAAAGAATGTTATTCTCTGTAATGTGTTTATAAATTATTTCTGAGATACAGCCGGTAATTAATTTGTATATGGTTTGAAGACAGGTTATTGGCCTGTATTTAGCTGGATTCATGCGGTCGGAGTCTTTGGGGATCATGTAAGTTAAACCTTGTGTAATGAATTCTGGTATTGATTGAGGGTTTTTAATGAAATTATTGATATGATTGTAGATTGATGGATGTAAATAAGTAAATTTCTTGTAAAAGTAGTTATGAATATTGTCGCTACCAGGGGCCTTCCAGTTATGCGCTTTTGTGATAACGCTGACAAACACTTCTAATGGGATTGTATCTAATAACATATCTGGTAAATTTTGTAGCTTTTGTTTGTCATTGTCAATCCACGCAGCAGCGTGATTGTGTTCTGATGCATTTGACCAAATTTTAGACCAGTATGTATGAAACTGTTCAGGGTTCGGACTGAGATTATCTGATGTTTGTCGTCGGCTTTGTGTGTTTGTTGTATCAGTAGCTAAGGTTCTGTAAAACTGTCTTTCACTGTTAGTAAATTGTGAGTTTTGGTTTTTACGTTGAGTACAATCATAATATCTACGGCGTCGGCTAGTTACAGCTGTGAGTTTTTGTTTTAAACTGTCCATAAATTGTTCGTCTGTTGTATTAGGTTCCTCGTAGCTAGAGTGTTTACTGTACTTATGTTTTATTCTTTCAATATGTGTGATTAGGTTTAGATTTCTATTTCCATTAATGTATTGTGTCATTCTGCCTATCTCTTTGCGAATAATATGTATCTTTCTGTCTAGCCGTTTCAGCCAGTTTGGTCTTTTGTCTAATGGTGAGTTTTGTTGTTGTGTTGAGGTAATTGTTGGGTTGGGTTCTTTAATTTTAGACCCGTTGCAGAGAGCGGCTGTGTGAGCAGCACAATATACAAGGGCGTGTGTTTTTAAGAAGTCATCTTCGACTGACCCATATTTGGGTAAAACTGTGTTATTTAAGTAGGCAATTATATAAGCCAGCTTTTTGGAGGTTTTTTGTTTAGGGATATAAGGTCGTTTTGTGGGATCGGTGTGTAAATATTTATTGTATGTATCCTCGAAAGTGTTTGTAATTTTTGTGTCAAGTGTTTCATCAGCAAAGACTGTATTTGTTGTTTCATCTTGCAATATAGCGTTACCTATTTGTGTGTTATCTTGAGTATGCGGAATTGTTTCATTTAGTTCGCTACTAGATTGTTGGTTGTTGGAGTCTACAATTGTGTAAGTGTGTGGTGTATCGTATTGTGTGTTTTCTATTGTCTGTAAGTTCAGATAGTCTCTTACTTCTCGTTTAATTTCTTCTAACCTATCGTCTGAAATGAGTCTATTGTTAATAATTACTCTACGTTGATCGGCAATACGTTGTTCAGAGACATGTGCGATATTAGGGAATTTCTGTGTTATAATAGTGTGTAGTGGTTTGCGGTAAGCGGTTCTATTGGTTTCTATGTGTGTTATTCTAAAATATTCCCTTATGATTGCTTCGTTTATATCGTCAGTCCACCTTAAGCGAGTATTTGAGTTTACGGAGATGTGCGCGTGTGTTTCAGCTATAAAAGTTTGTGAAAAACCTAATGTATCCTGAGTGTTATTACTGTTCTGGAGATCAGAACGGACCTCACTTTTTATAGACTCTAATAAGCTATCCGGAAGTAATTTGTTTCTTAAAATTGCTCGTTTCTGGTCTCCTAGTCTTTGTTTAGATATTTTTATTTCTGGAAATTTTTCGCTGAATTTGGAATACAGTGGATCTAAATAGCCCCGGACTTTGGTATCTAAATGTGTAACATAAAGGTAGGTGCGCCAGATGAACTCATTCATTTCTCTTGTCCATCTCAATCGCGCGCGAACTTGGCCAGTGGTGGGTGCAGGATTGATGGCTTCTGCCTCCTGCACAACATCTATTATTACAAAGGCTTTTTGATCCACTTGGTTGGATTGCACCGAGTACAGTAATGGCAAAAATACTGTTACAAAAACTATGGCTCGAAAAGGTGAACTGGGATCAGAACGTAAGTGAAACATTACATGAAGAATGGAATCAGATAAGATCGGATTTTGTAAATGTGAACGATGTACAAGTGGACAGATGGCTTGGTACAACTAATATAAACAAAACTCATAGACAACTACATGGATTCAGTGACGCTTCGACACGAGCTTACGCAGCAGTAGTATACATAAGAACTGAAACAAATGGCAAGGTTGAAATAAAACTCATTGCTGCTAAAACAAGGGTTGCACCACTAAAAACTATATCCTTACCAAGACTAGAATTGTGTGGGGCATTATTACTTTCCAAGCTTATGAAACATATTAGTCTAGCAATGCAAATTCCACCTTCAGATATGTATGCATGGACGGATTCATCTATAGTTATAGCATGGCTATACGGTGATCCCAATCGATGGAAAACATTTGTTGCCAACCGCGTCGTCGAAATTGTAGAAAACTTAAACTACAAACGCTGGTATCATGTAAAATCAAGCGATAATCCTGCAGACTTGGCCTCTCGAGGAATGTTGCTGTCCGAACTAACGAAATGTGGCTTGTGGTGGAGAGGACCACGTTGGTTATCTGAAAAGGAAATAAAATTTAGTAAACAGGAAGTTATTAAAACACAATTAGAAATGAAAAAACAGAAGATTATTACTCACCTCAGCACAGAAGATCAGGATAAATCTATAACTACACAATTTGAGAAGTTTAATGACTTACCAGAATTACTTAAAGTTGTATGTTACTGCAGAAGATTTTTAAACTACAAAGATAATAAGAACATAAATAAACAAATAACGACACAAGAATTAGAAGATGCTTTGACAATTTGTATAAAAAGAGTTCAAGAACTAGAATACACTGAAGAAATTGAAAGATTAAAATTAAACAAACAAGTAAAAAGAAGAAGTCCGTTGCGATCCCTCAACCCTTATCTTGATGATAAACATATCCTCAGGGTGGGCGGTCGCCTCAGACACGCAAACTTACCTGATGAAAGAAAACATCCAATCATTCTCGGAAATAAAAACACATTGTCGCGTCTGATTATAGCCGACGCACACCTTAAGACAATTCACGGAGGAATTCAACTGATGTTATGTTATCTTCGTTCAAAATATTGGATTTTAAAGGCAAAATCAATAGCTAAGAAACATATACACAAGTGCTTGATTTGCGCAAGACTTAATGCTACCGCCAGAGCTCAAATTATGGGAGACTTACCAAATGAGAGAGTAACTCCATCCAGACCATTCTTGAATAGTGGCGTGGACTTCGCAGGGCCCTTTCAGATTTTATTATCTAAGGGTAGAGGAAATAAAACAACAAAGGCCTACGTTTCGATTTTCATTTGTATGTCTACAAAGGCAATTCATATTGAGCTTGTAAGTGATCTTACTTCAGAAGCGTTTATCGGTGCTTATAGACGGTTTGTTGCCAGGAGAGGCAAATGTAGCCACCTGTGGAGTGATCAAGGCCGTAACTTCGTCGGAGCTGACAAAGAACTCCGGGATGCCTGGAAAGAAGCAAGCTTACAGTTCACTGGAGAAATTGCAGAGACACTAGCCACAGAGGGTACTCAATGGCATTTCATCCCCGCTTACAGTCCCTCTTTCGGTGGATTATGGGAGGCTGGTGTAAAATCTATAAAATACCACCTGAAAAGAATTGTGACAACTCACCTGACTTACGAAGAGATGACGACGATACTCTGCCAAGTGGAAGCCTGCTTGAATTCTCGTCCGCTTTGTCCCTTGAATGATTCTGATCCAGACAACATTAACCCACTTACTCCGGGACATTTTTTAGTTGGAGAGGCACCTATCGTTGTCCCATCACCGGATATGAAAGACATAAAGATGTCCAGCTTGTCTCGCTGGCAGCACTCACAGAAACTGGTTCACGACTTCTGGCAGCGATGGCAAGATGAATACTTATCCAGATTGCAACAACGTCCCAAGTGGCATAAAAAGGAAGATGAATTTAAGATCGGAGATGTCGTCTTGATAAAAACCGATAACTTGCCACCTGGAAAATGGTCCTTGGGACGAATCGTCGATAAACATCCCGGTCCGGATGGTCTAACGAGGGTGTATAGTGTCAAAAGTGGTAATTCTGTAACTAAAAGAACTATAACAAAGTTATGTCCATTGCCTCTCGATGAAACCTAGTAAATTTTCAATATTGTAGAGAAACTTAATTAATATTCTTGTTTGCTGATTTACATTGCTTAAAATTGAGATTGATTTACATTGCTTAGAAATACAGTACTTACGTACTTATTAATTGTTGATAGATTTATACATGCTAAATATTAATATCACAGACCCCCCACCTACAGATTTATATAAACTTTTAGTGACTGTGTCAATCATTTAGTTATTTATAACTTATATTATATAATTTTTCTTTCTTAAAAGACCTACAGGTCTTTTGGTGGGCGGTATGTTGAGACGCATAGTGTCTATAATGAACCTACTTGTTTATTCATATTTAATACATACCTTATTTACGCTAAGCCCAGTTGTTAAATACACTTGCAGTCGAAACCACGTCTTTTCATTCAAAAAACCCTAACAAACAAAAGTGAACGCTATCACCATTAACAATTAGTTTAAGTTATGTAGAACTGAATGGAAAAGATATGGATGGAGTCAGGTTATAGCTTTAGCTATAGGTTAGGTTTTATATGTTAAAGAGATAAATGATTAGGTATTACTATCGTAAGCGCAAGTTGTTGATGATTATGGGTCCTGGTGTAGTTTGAAAGTAGTCGAGAAATTTTGACTAGCACTGTTTGCACGAGTAGGCTGCGCTACGTCGCCGCGGCTGCACACGCTACTCATGAAGAGTCCCTCTGTGACTCGAAACTTAGAGCGTTCTCAGTATATTTTCCGGAGGTCCAAAACCCTTAAATTCCTAACCCCTAAAAGACCGACGACGCACTTGTAACGCTTCTGATGTTTCGGGTGTCCATGGGCGGCGATTGCTTACCATCAGGTGATCCTTCTGCTCGTTTACCGGCTTATACCGTAAAAAAGTGAGTAAACCGTTATTTTTAGTTAACTAGCACTGTTGTCAGATTTTTAAAGCTTTTCACTAGCTGCGAAGACTCATATACATTACGTATGTATGGTGTATGTTGTACTAATTGTATGACAACTTTGCAAGTAGACTGCCTCGTTGATCGAGTGGTCGCAATTGCGACTGCTGGACAAGGGCTCTCCGGTTCGTTTCCCGGGTCGGGCCAAGTAGTAGCACGAACGTTTGATTTGTGACCAGTATATGGCCATAGGCTCACCCCCTATAACATGTGACTTATAGCACAAATGTTGAAAAGTGGGTGTACACTGTACATTGTATAGCGGTTTAGGGAACAGCGAGTAAAGTTCCCTAAGAAAAGGAGGATCCTCCGACCAGGCGAGGTGATCATGCCTGGCGGGCTTTCTGCCCAACTGTTGTTCGTTGGGATTTTCTATCCATGTTTATTCGCATGTAAACTTCGTATGTGCGATGCAGGATATCTATGACGTCATCCGTTGATTTGCTCGTCGATAGTCTATGTGAAACTACTATCATCTGTCACTTGTCAGATGTGTCGCCATAGCGGCATTACGTGCCGTAATGTGTACCTCTGCCTACCCCTTCGGGGATAAAAGGCGTGCCGTTACTATTACTTTACAAGTAGGCACTACTACTGGTAGTAAATAAAACAATAACGTTCATATTCCACGTCTTTATTTCCAATATCTTTGATATCCAATAACAATGATGCACAACATTGAACAATTTCATGAACATGTACTGTATTTGTTTTGTTTCACAGCAAGATTTGAGTACAACAGCGGAATACAGCTAGTTTCTGTATTCCATGAGGACAACAACGGATTTATTTATATACATTCATCAGTAATAACAGTTTTGTACAAACATGTGTTAAGAGGTATTGTAAAGCATCGTTCCTACTTGGAACATTTGTCGAGCAATGTGTCTCCAGAGACATCGAGCGATGTCGGACGACATCGTCGCGACATTGTTGACTGTGCGACAAGGAACAAAGTCAGTCAGGAGCTATACAACCTACATAGCTCCATCCCTCTTGCACTGCTCAATGATTGACCATTCTGACACAATTGTAATAGCAGATTAAGGCCCCAATTTCAACAACGTCGCGGCGATATCGTCTGTCTGAGGTTGCCCGACATCGCCCGATGTCTCTGGGACACCATGTCGCTCAACAAATGTTCCTAGTGGGGACGATGCTCAACTAAACCGTAAAACTAAAATTAAACTAAACTAAACGTATCAAAAGATAAAAAAATAAAAGTTTAAAAAAACATAATATAAAGTAGACATTTCTTAATATTTCCTTAGTTAAAACCAGGCCATTTTCAATATTTTTGCGTAGGAAACGACCTCTAATAAAAGCCCATACATTTAGCAATTATAAGGTCAATATTTTACATTTTATTTTCAATAAAATAGGTACAAAAGCTATCTTCTCTTAATTTATAAACCGATTCTAATTTGGTAAATGAAATAATCATAATTAAGACATAGCATAATTTTCATTTTGGTATTGAATTGGCTAATTTTATTTTGTTCTAATATACATTCTATTTCCACAGTTCTTGTGATAATACTAGAATATTTATACAGCTTCGTTCATTCAAATAACATTTAAAATAAAACACATTAGCCAGTTAATTAAATGCAAGAATAAAATATTTTCTTCAATACACTTATTTTAATTAAAAATGAATCCTAACAAATCGAGCCAATTTACCTAATCAATTACAATTTTAATTATTTTCAAACATTATACAATTTTCAGAACAAACGTTATTCAGTCTTTTGTAATAAATTTTCTTTTAATTGATCATTAATTTTTAAATTAGATAGGATAATAGTTATTGGTGTATAAGTAGGATAAATGATATTTTTTCTAAAATACACAACTTCACTTTACCCAATAAAAGAAGCCTTACTCAATAATTTAATCAAGAATATGACAGATTTTTTTATATATTATAATAATTTTGACGTGTAAAAGTGCTCTTTTGTAGTCTATTTGCAAAAATAAATTCATTATTTTATTAATAAAATACCTGAATCAAATTGCAGACATTTCATTGGTTTCTATATTTTTATAGTCGACTATTCCTAGGGCTTTCTGCCCTATTTTATGAGCGATTTTGTACGTGGGCGTAATATCTACGCAATACTCATATGTGGGTAAAATAACATACAGACGTTAGCTCTGGATCCAAATGCAATAGATTAGTATTATTATTTTTTTTGCTATTTTCAGTTATTTACATAATACAGAATCAGCTAATTTTTTTCCATCGAATGATGTGTAGAACCGCAAAAAATTATAATACCAGTCTATTGCATTTTGGCCGGAAAGCATCGATATGATGGTTCGACATCGAAAGGCTTGAAAATAAATATGTCAATTTATGGTTAATTTCATTTTATTCATTCCTATCGGTACCAGAGAATGTAGGAATGTTACAAAGCAACCACAACTTTATGTTCCTGCATTTTTTTTTAAATATCTCATAACACACATCTCCCAATTCTGTGCAGTAATACAGAATTTAAAGAATCACCAAAATTAACTCAAAAATACTCAAAATGTGTCACTCTTTAAGACATCACTTTAGGTCGCAATAAACATTTATTAACAACACATATGATATCGCCATTCCGCTCAAAATAGATTCATATTTTCTCACCATTAATACAAAATAAAAAAACAAAAGTTAAAGCAAAAAACGCCACATCCAGTAACAACCCGCCACTCGGGTCGGATAACTTTATACAAATCTTAGCAAGTCATTAGTAGCAGTTCATTGACCCATCACAAACATTACCTGACTCCTTAGAATTCCGAAGTCAGTACCTGTTTGTTACACACCGCTAACACGTTTTCACACTTAAAGCACTGTTCATTAAATTATGGACTAAACAGTAGCAATTTTCTCGTTGTAATACTGGTGTAGCACCCGGCATCGCTCGTGTTCGGCGCAGCGGAGGCGTGGTGGTGGATGTCAGGCCGGCCCTCTCACCACTTTGGGCACTTCGAGGCGAGAGGGCACGGCAGTTAGAGAGGTCTCTGCGAAACGCACTCCTAAGCGAGTGCGGACTTTGTTGCCCTGTGAACAAGGATATGGATTATTAGCTATTAGCTAGACGTGGAAATTGCTAAGTATTGAAGTCAGTCAATGAAATATATTTTTTATGGTATTAGTCGGTAAAAACAACCAGACGAACCACCTGATGGTAAGCAATCGCCGCCGGCTTCTAGAACACTTGAAACACCAGAGGTGTTACAAGTGCGTTGCCGGCCTTTGGGGGTGAGGAATTTAAGGGTTGTAGGGGAATCGGAGATTGGGAAGATTGGGTAGAGGGTAATTGGGCCAGTAACCTCACACGCACGATGAAACACAACGCAAACGTTGTTTCACGACGGTTTTCTGTGAAGCCGTGGTATCACTACGGTCGAGTCGGCCCATTCGTGCCGAAGCATGGCTCTCCCACACAATTTGTTCGCCAAACCATGAATGAAAGGTATGCGAAATATTTCAACATTGATTTTACCTTTCACTAAACAATATAGACATCGATAAGCTGACAGGAGTCCCGAGATGTCGTTGACCACTTAATGTGAGGGGGGGGGGGGTGGAACATCTTTGCCATCCATTAAAATGTTGGAAGTTTTATTAGTTTCCATCAAACAAGTTTCCTCAAAGAAGTGAAGCGGCGGGTAAATGTTAGGTATAGGAAGTGTTATCGAATCAAGGTAAAATGAGATGCTTCAAAGAAGATCTTAGATTTTATTGAAGATGAATATTAGAAAATGAAACTGTACCTAAGTATCATTTAGGTAGGTATCATTTCATTATCCGATATTGGTTTTAGTATAAAATTCTTGGAGGTGGAGTTGCGGACTACCTAGCGGGTTTATCGGGGCTTCGGCTCAGATTTGGAGAAGAACGGAGTGATTTTTATTCAGTAAGAGTCTGACACTTCCTCTCGCCTCGCCCGAGGCGGGCAGGAGTAGGAACGGGATGGTTTTTAGTCAGTAAGAGTCTGAGACTTCCTCTCGCTCAAGGCGAGAGAAGTAATTGGATGATATTCTCCCGTTAAAAAACAGACGAAGAAGAAAATGAGATAACTCAAGCTCTTTGATTTTCTTTTCAATAAAATCTTATCAATAGAATGAAAAGATTAAAGTGATTAATTTAATTTTTAAGTTGTAATTAATAATATTTTAATATTTATACATATTAATACTATTTTTCCAATAATAAAATATTACTTTATCTGTGTTGAAAAACAAAGAATTTAACTATAGATATTAAAATGAATTTTGCTATTACAGAAGTAATCTAAAGGTCCATAGCCTTTATACTTTGCACTAATCAAGTAAATCCATTACGGCTAGAAGAAAGGGTTGACAAACTTGTTCGTGTATTATTAAATTAATTTAAAACATTGTTTCGTTTAGTTTGTGTAACTGTCAAAGGTTTCAGATTTAATTCCAATAATTGTCGGTCGAAGAATTCTTTTGATTTGGAATTAATAACATGGACTCATGGAGAATTAGTAACTCACTCACACAACGAAACACAACGCAAGCGTTGTTTGTTTCTGTTTTCTGTGAGGCCGTGGTATCACTCCGGTCGAGCCGGCCCATTCATGCCGAAGCATGGCTTTCCCACACTTATTACTTTATACTTTGCCAGCCCCGGATTCGAACATGAGTAACCTCTCAAATAGCACTAAGCTATTATGTCATCTACACTAATATTATAAAGCTGAAGAGTTTGTTTGTTTGTTTGTTTGAACGCGCTAATTTCGTATATAGGAAGTACATAAATATTATTTTGACATATTAAAGTAAATTAGCGAAGTAACGTGAGGATTGCTTAGATCGTGACAACTTCCGCATACACGTCGCAAACACGCGGGATTGACGAGACAAGCGAGAGAAAATGTTGCTCTACTAACTTCATAGAATACTTAAGTAGATACAAAACATAACTTAGTATGTGTATGTATGTATACTGGTGATTATATGTATAGGAAGTTCGAGATACAATATGTTATGTGTTTTAGTACTTTCCAGTAACCTGAATTTCAACAATAATGTCACACATTTTATCCTCGAAGAATGCAGAGATGCACATTACATGTAATGCCACTGTGGGTATAATGTACACCCACTTTGCGCCATTTGTGTTATAAGTCCCATGTAATAGGGGATGAGCCGATTGATTGACAGAGAATTTTTCGAATTACCGAAAAAATCCCAATAAAACTTTTGCCCGGCCCGGAATTGAACCTACAACCACTGGACCAACGAGACCTCCTGAATATCTTGAATTTCATTCAAAATTAATTCAGGAAATTCAGAGATTATTTATTTATTTTTGTTCCCATGTCAGCAAGGCTTCGTTTTGTCCGCGAAACTGCGAGGCGGATTCAGTAAAGTTAAAATAAAATTACTATAATCATAAAAATGTTACATTTACCGATTTCATCAACGGTGTCTCCAAATTGACATTCCTATTCTTTATTGAACTTGATCCTGATCCATCGATACCTGGGAATAAAAAGGACAAAGTTACAATAGATACACAATATTTGCAATTAATGAATAAAAAAATACACCAGTTGTCTTATTGGGAAGACGAAAATACATACCTAATGACTATTTTCCTAGTTAACAGGGAGTGAAACATTTGCACCTTTGATTCGTGCCCTTAGTATAATTTTGCTTTACGTTTAATGTAATCGGAACAAGACTGAAGAAGAAAGAACTGATTAGCCGGCTCGAATAAACGTTTCGTTTTCGTTCAACGTAAAGCAAACTCTTACTAAGGGTACCGAATTTCTAACTTAGAACTTCGAGATCGATGGTTGAACTTACAACCACTCGATCAACGAGCCAATCAAGTTGGAAATAGAACACGGAAATTTACCCTCTACAAACGCAGATGTACTTATAAAAAGAAAAAAAAAACAGAAGAAAATAGACAAATAAATAGAAAAAAAATGTGTGTCAACAAACATTTATTTTTGATTGAGGAAATGTTTCAATTTCCTATTTAATAATACTGTGCAAACATATAAGTTTATCAATCTGTTTGTGTTTGTAACAGTTAACAACTAACTTGAGGTTGGTTGCTCAACAAGTTCACTCTTGCTAACTGTCTGTTAGTATAACTAACTACTGAGGATCCGTTCACACAGTCTCGGAGAGGAGAGCTAATTTTTATCATGTTCAAAACAGAGTTTTACGTATTTGTATTAAGGTTTATTTTTTAATGTGCACTGTTTTTATTAATTATTATATTATCGGCTTGCTCACGTAACTGTTTGACGAGGAATTCGACTAGTTTAGCAGCGCGACAGTCGCCGCGTCGTGTGTCGCGGAATGCTGCTCATGAATAATAGCCTCTAGCATGGCTTGAAACTAGTCGACTTTCTCGTCAGTTACGTGAGTAAGTCGATAACATAATAATTAATTTAGTATGTCTCACTGTTTTTTTATCATTAAAAATGCTTGACGGCGCTTGGTGTGAAATAATAAACGGAGCTGACCGGCTCCGATCGCGTGCTCTTTCTTGCTCGCGCAGCCGATCGGTTCCGATTGTGTGCTCTTTCTTGCTCGCGCAGCCGATCGGTTCCGATTGCGTGCTCTTTCTTGCTCGCGCAGCCGATCGGCTCCGAGCGCATCCACTTTCAGCCGGTGTATGTGAAATAGTTGGCGACTCCGCTGCGACCGACTCCAAGCGTATACGATCCGGTCTGTGTGAAAAGAAAAATGCGCGCCGATGCTCTCCGAGCCGGTCTGTGTGAACGGACCCTTATAGAGGTTAATATAATAGACTTGATACTTGCTTTAGCAGGAGTAATTTCTAATTTCCCTCTCTTGTAGGTTCAGTAGTTTATGAACACAGGATGTCGATCCGGGATGGAGAAAACTTAGATTTAGATTTTTCAATTCACTTGATTATATCTGAAGTTTGAAGTCACATTGCTATAGAATTCATGGAAACAGTGAATTGATTGATTGTATCGGCGTAGATAAAAGTATCAATCAATCAATTTAGGATTGCGAAAAAGAAATCCACTGCGAATTCGACATAATACAACACGGGGCTCTTTTTGTAGTCGGAATAATTCTAGTTTTAACTTAGCAAGGTCATAAAAGAACTCTTTTCTACACAAAGTCACACCATGTGTTAGCCAGTCACAAAATGGCATTTTAATAAAAATATAGGTTATATAAGAAAAACAGTTTATTTGCACCGTAACAAAAATAATGAACAGAAATAAAAATAAAGGTGTAGAGGTACACGATGCAAAAAGGCCAGTGATCAGCTAAAATGTCGCGACCCGCGAGCACGTGTAGCCCGTCGCTATTATTCAATATAAATAAATAAATAGCAATAAATAATAATCAGCACTAAATAATAATTATCTCATTGTATATATGTATTTTCTTTTTATAACGTCACGCCTTTCCGTTTCAGTGGTGAGCCTATTGCCATATACCGGGCACATTTACAGACTCCGTGCTACCACTGAGAAATTTTCGAAAAACCGAAAAAGGCCCAGTAATGCTTTGTCCGACCCGGGAATCGAACCCAAGACTCGGCCAACGAGGCAGTCTGAGTGAATTTATGTAAATATAACCCAAAGTTCGAAATTCCTCATGCTCCCTTACCTATCGTATCTGAGGCACCTGATGAGTGACAGCAAGTCTTTTTAAGTAATCTCCTCAGCAGCCCCTTGATGTCCAGGGTATAGGAGCCGTAGACCAGGGGGTTCATGCAGGAGTTGGAGACAGCCATCACGAAGAGTAAGTCTTGGACCCTGGGCGACACTTGAGCTGCTGATTCTCTGTCTACCATGTACCTGGATAGATGTAAGATAATTACTAACTTGCACATGACTATAAACACATAATAAATGGCTGTGACATACGTACGGACAGACAGACAGACATGACGAATCTATAAGGGTTCTGTTTTTTGCCATTTGGCTACGGAACCCTAAAAACTATGTTTTTCTGAAATCTTTGTTTTAGAAAAGAAAAGAAGAGTTGTTTTTCTTTTTTTTTTAATACGTTTTTACCACACTAGGTATTTCTCCTATGTCGTGGATGCGTTTACAAACATACAAGTTCAAATACATATGACATCTAGACACGAAACAACAATTTGTGGATCACACAACGAGTTGCTTCCTGCATCTGGAAATCGAATCCGCTACACGTTACGCGGCAGCCGGTTGCCCAGCCACCGCGCCAACCGTGGAGTCAAATCGATCAATAAATGATAAATGATACTTATTTCTGCAAGTTGGTTACAAAATAACACTTTTACACGTCTATCGAAGGAACATCGCGTCTTTTAACACTTTATGGTATACCTCAAGATGTTATGTACGTGAAATTTTAATGATCTACTCGCGGTTCCGATTTCGGTTGTAGGTACCAGTATGTTATGCTGTCAATTAATCAAATCACGAAAACCGAATGGAGAAAATAGGTTTGTTAAGTATTTAATATTAATGTTGACTGACACTATTAGCCAAAAACAAATACAAAGCATTTTATATTAATCAATTTCAATTACATTGGCACGTGTAAAAATAAAGATATCTATGTATAATAGAAATTTCTGTCAGTTAGTTTATTATTTAAGTTCGTTTCTTAAAACTAAAAACATTCATTAAGACAATTTTTAAAGTGTATTAGAAAATAGTTCTAACTTAGCTCTATTTTCAACCTAAAACTAAAGTCTTAGTCTCTCACTTCGCAGAATTCTTAAAACTAATATTTCGTTAATAAACATTAAGAATATACAGTATACACCCACGAGTTTCAGTTCTTCGTCTAGTGAAAACATAAAGAAGTTTACACACATTTGCATATAAAGTGGGCTACACAATTGATCTGAACAAGATATATAATAATACATATATGTATAAGGTCTTTGGGAGTCTAGATAGCTGACTTTCGATATATAAGTTATTCATATACATTTTGTACTGCTAATCTAAATGCAAAGGATATTAGTTTCCGAAATACAGAAACGTGACAGAATTCAAACATGAGGCTGATATTTTTAGACAGGGAAGCGTTGTGGAGCGATGTTTATTTGTTACTAATGAACTTGATTCAGGGTGCTTTTCCACCAGATGTGCTATGCTACGTTGCTGTGGATGCGTTTGGCTTCAATCATATTTGATTGGTGGAAGCCAAACTTTTATGCTTTTACACATAGCATAAAAGTGGTGGAAACGGACTAATTTAAGCTATCTTTTTTATATGGAAAGATGTGTGCTATGGATATGTGCTATGGATGGCTTTCTTACTATCGATACATCGCATACTCGAACTGTGTTTTTCCTCGCACAAATACATAGCTTAGTATCAGTAGAAACGGTCACATAGTTTCACAGCTTAGTTATTACATCTTCGTAACATAGCTACATAGCACATCTCTAGTGGAAAAGCACTCTTTTGATAATAGTAAATGTGAATGTTTGTTTGGATGTTTGTCGATTGTCGCCACACCGTCAATCACGATGAAGCTACTAAACGGATTTTGATGTTTGGTATACAGACAGGGTATGAGCTGATTTGGGTGATAGGATACTTTTTCATTAAATTTTATACACGGTGTAACAAAAAGGGGGTATACATATCAAGTGCACAGTTCCTAGATAATATAACAAACGATACGGGAAGGGGTTTTTCAACTCATTTTTCCATGGAACAAAGTTATGAATTCAATACATAAAATTCCAGAAACCGAACATCAAAATTAGGTAGATACAGATAATAGGCGATTAGATTTACAGTAGAAATGTTTCGTAATTAGCGAGTGACCCCTGTAGTGTTGTGATACGTTTGTATGATTTAAAATCAAGAATCATACGACACCAAGAATTTGGTACCAATTTTTTTTAAACGTATTTTAGGCTGAAACTTTGTGTAGAGATTCTATTAAACCTGTATTCTTCAGTGCTTCTTGATGTATATGGGTATTTTATTACACCCTGTATAAATAAAAATATGAATCAATATACATGATACATACCACATAGTAATAGTAGCGTATGGTAGCCAGCAGAGTGCGAACACGGCGACAATGGTGACTGTCATGCGCAGTGTCCGACGCCGGGCTCGCTCTAGCACGCGTCGGTCGGATCTGCGCAGACGCACGTGTCCCACACTACTGCGGTGCATGCGTTTTTCTAGACAAATGGAGAATAGAAAAAGAATATAGTGAATATCTTACAAATATAGAATGAAAGAAAAAAAAAAGAGTTCGAAATATTAAATACCCTTGCTTTGTACAAAATCTATAACATAACTAGGGACCAAAATAGACACACGTGAATTTGTATTAAGTTAGTTGGGGGACTGGATAAGGCTACTTTTGTCTCTTTCTAAACCCTTACTTTCCTAAAGGGTGCAAGTATCTGTGGAACATTTTGCAATTTCCAAGATAGAAAGCTAAGAATTGGTATGATGTGGATTGTTTGTGACAAACAAAAAAATCTTGCATGATATTTATTGGAAATCGGTTCCCCTACCCCTTAAAAGCGCGTGTAAGGTCGCAGACGGAAAGCAATATGGATTTTTAAAAGCCCCTAAGTAAATACCCCCATACAATCTACGATCACCATTATTTTCCTACAAAAATAGAACACGCAAGTTTTTTGGCTATCATATTTAATAGATAACATCTAAACGTTCATTAATAGCAGTTAATGGCTTAGTAAAACGCATAACTTGCTAAGTGAAGTGGTCACTACGTAAACTAGCTTGTGAACTATGATGTACCAGTATAAACTGACCTTGGAATGTGCGGATAGGTCATACAAAGTTAGGCCATGGTAAACTGGTTATAAATAGCTCAATGTATAGCTGTATACAATACAATACATACATACTCTGACCTAGTTGGTGAAGTGCTGGGTTAACTTGTGTTCGATAAAAAATATAATAGACTTTTTTTGCGTGTTGTCATTATCAGAAGGGTGGGTAGAGAAAAAAATGTAACGTCATGCCTTTTATCCCCGAAGGGGTTAGCAGATTACGACACGTAATGCCACTGTACAATGGACACCCACTTTTCTATATTCACACTTTTATAAGTCCTATGTAATAGGGGGTGAGCCTATTGCCATATACTGGACTCAACTCTATACTCCATGTTACTACTGAGAAAATTTCGAAAATACGAAAAAAGCGCAGCAATTATTTGCCTGACCCGGGAATCGAACCCAAGGGTGTGCTCTTGTCGCTCAGTCACATTTGCGACCAATTGAGCACTGACTGAAATAACATTATCTATTTTTATAGCGTCTATCTATATGTTACAGTACTTACTTGTTTACTGAATGTTCCTAACATCTGAAAAGTTGTTACAAGTTTCGAAAATAGCGAAGTTCAAAACCACGGATTTCTATTTTGGTACTTTATCGATTACTTTAATAACACATTCAGATTTTGCTCGCAATTTTATTATAATATACAGTTGACTCTCGTTAATTCGAAACTGGAGTTTACTTAAAATTTATTTGAAAAATAATTAAATATCAAATGGTTAGATGGAATTTGTCTCAAAAAGTCGGGACTGTCCTCTGCAAGTTCTCTGATTTTTCTGTCCATTTCTCCCTGCAACTTCAAACTGTCGAGAGTATGATTGCGATAAGTTCGAGTGATAATGCACAAGTAATTTGGTTATCTACGTAGAATAGATTTTTTCGTTTGAATTACCAATTGTATAAAAATGTAATGATTTATGTCGAAATATACAAAGATTTTCTAGGGACATAGTGATAACCTTAGATAGAGAGGTGTGAATTAACACGAGATTTGACTGTAATTATATTAAAATAATTATTTTTCTTAAATACGAAAGACACAGTTAATAGTCTTTCTGTATTCTTATAATTCTACATTTCTAAATTTCGAAGTTCTTAAATTAAATTAAAATATGTATGAAGGTCTGCGCAAGGATTATTTTCAACTCCCTGAATATAATTGTAACCAAGCAATAAAAGCGTGTAAAAGGGACAGAAATATAATATGCCCAAATAAACCAATTTATAAGAAAGAGACCACAACAATGGTATATTAAACAGCCATGGTTGAAAACACATGGTATTTTGATTCTGTAATCAAATAAATGCGTCCGCCTTGCTATGTTACATGGTACTAAGCATAAATGTGTTACATTCCAGAGACTGTAATTACGACTCTATATTAAAGTTATGAAGGCATAAAATTGCCTGTAAGACAGTAATGTTCAAAAATTAATTACTGGGGTATAATTGCGTAATGTTCTTTTGTTTCCAGAAGACACAAATTGCTGGATTATTGTTAATTATTATGACAAGGGTGTGGGAAATTTAGTGTCGCGGTTGTTTTCTGCGCAATTTTGCTTTATTAGGGAACCTTTGTCTACTTATCTGGCTTGTTATATCAGGATAAATGCATATTCAGCGGCAATCAACAACATGTGGTTCTCCGCAAAAGAGTAATTAAGTAGAGGTCACTGTATAAAGATCACGCCTTTTATCCCCGAAGGGGTAGTCAGAGGTGTCAAAGTCTAATACTAAATTAGGCACTTTTGAAACGTTAAATTGAATTAGCCATCAGTCTGTCTGTCAGTGAAGCTAGGTGCTTGTTCCAAAGTGTAGCTTCGAATGAAGAAGAACGAGCAAGAAACTTCATCGTTACTTACTTTTGCACATTACAGTGGCATTAGCCTAGCTTATAATATAATCCGATAAGAATGAATTCCATTACATTTGAGATTGAGTAGAATTGTGAAGACCTAAAAAATCTTAGGAATTGATTCAATTCAATGTCAATTTTCGTTCATAGCATAAATAACATATATGATTTGACAATAAAGTCCATCATACAATCATTAGTTTAGTAGTTTCATGTTTCAAAACTTACCATCCAACTCCTTACTGCTCCGATGTATCTCGCAGAAGATACACACGTAGCAGACGGTGATCACAATCAGAGGCAAGAAGTACATAGCGCAGAGGCAGAAGACATTGTACACTACTTCTTGTTGTTCCGAGCTAAAGGCGCCGAAGGAGACACACTGCTCAAAACCAGCAACTTGAGGGTGACGCTTCACACGGAAGACTACGCTCTGTGGACAAAAGAATAAGGTGTAGATTTCTGTAATGGTGTTGGTCGTCGTCAGTCCTTTTTATCCCCGAAGGGATAGGCAGAGGTGCACATTACGGCATGTAATGCCAATGTACAATGTATAACTTTTTACCATTTGCATTATAAGTATAGGATGAAATAGGGGTGAGCCCATTGCCATATACCGGACACAATTCCAGACTTCGTGCTACTACTGAGAAATAAAAAAAAAAAACGTAAATCGCCCTGCAATACTGTTTGTGGTCAATAAAACGAATTGCACGTAGCTGTGATTTAGTATTGAAGAATAAACGAATAATTGTACAATAATTAATGAAAACGTAAAATAATAAAAAAAAACGACTGCGCTCGACCGTTGCGTTCGGCGAGAGTCGTCGCTGCCGCTTGCATGCAGCGCGCTCGCGTCGCGGCATCCCTTTACCCCGGTCCCGCACGGTGCGTCGTCCCTGGATTGCGGCGTTAACAAATACTTTACCCGACCCTGGAATCGAACCCGAGACCACTTGTCCGGCAGTCATACTTGCCGCTCTCGACCAATGAGGCAGCCTGGTTGCAGCTGGTTAAATGTGATGTATAAATTCTTTCTAAACTCATAGTTAGATACATAGATACGAGCTAGGTTATTCTGTAAGTATAAAGTGAGCTCAATCGCATTCTCACCTGTCATTGGTCGAAATTATTCTCACAACCAATGACAAGGCGGACCGCGGTCGTCTTTCCTTCAATCTTTCGAATGTAAGGTTACAGAATATTCTAACAGTAATTATTTCACTGTGATTTTCCGTCAATTTGTAAATAATCAACAATCTGATGAAACTATTAAATAACTATCACACAATCCATCACTCTATTCAGTTATCCCAACTCCAAACCATTACATAAATCTCTAAGGGAATTCAACTGTCATAGTTTCAAAGCGATATTAACTGACACGATGATACTTGAAGTTGTCAAAGAATGACCAGCTCTCTTCAAAGTCAGATTTATTACCAACTTGAGTAGATAGTAATGTCTCCATAGTAACATTGACGAGGAAAATGATAGAAACAATGTTTCCTAATATACATAATTTTCCGGAGTTGCGGACAACATAAAAGATTATTACCGGGGCTCCGGCTCAAATCAGGTTCCCTATTCCCTAACAAATTTTTAAATTCCTAGCCCCCAAAAGGTCAGCAACGCACTTGTAACCTCTGGTGTTTTGGGTGTCCATGGGCGGCGGCAATGCTTACCATCAAGTGATCCGTATGCTTGTTTACCGGCCTATATCATAAAAAAATGTTACTTAAGTTTTCGACAGTTGAAAGTGCTTAAAGAGTAAATAGGACTCACTTAAATTATGCCAAAAAACGAGCAATTCACAGAACACGGTTTCCTTAATAAAATGTAAATTTTATGGAACAAATTATGCACCGCACAAGTATTCTGATTGTAGCAATTACGTGCTTCATTTAAACAAAAATATTTAACTGCACAGACTTACCAATTATTTTATATTTGCATATTTACGTTTGTGAATAAATACATTTTAATTCGTGGTTTTAATTCGTTGCAATATGGCGGATAGTAATATTTTTATAATGACTATCGTGTGACATAATAAATTAACTAAAAATTACGGTTTACTCACGTACATTAATGAAAAGCATGTGACTCGAAATTAGTAGAACTTTTCTTCATATTCATGGTAAGTAAATAAACCATTATTTTTAGTTAATTTGGCATTCGCCAAGTTTCAGTAACTAGATTTGGTCACAAATGAACAACCTACTTTTAACCAACTAAGGGAAACTGACCAGATGCATGTCGCATCATTTGACGTATGCATGCATCCTTCACAAATTCAGTTACATCCGCCTGTTTTTGACCTGCATCGCATACATTCGTTCGCAAATGACACAACACCTATGAATAGTTAGCCTATGTTTTTTGTTAGCCGTTTAGTGACGGTTAACTAAGATTATTTAGATACCAGTGACAAACGGTGAAGGAAAACATCGTGAGGAACCTGGGCTTATAATTTATAATCATAAGTTTAAAATCGCCAACCCGCATTGAGTAAGCGTGGTGATTAATTTTCAAACCTTCTCTGTGCGAGAATAGGCCTGTTGATGTGATAGTGACGGCCGAGTATAATGCTACCTTTACTCCAAGCCATATGTGTCGTAAGATAGGACTAAGGGGTTTCACATTTGACAGAGACCGGGCACCAGCTCTCTCGGATAAACCTGAACCTTTATAACTGCGGTCGCTAATACTTCTGTAAACCCTCTTATGTAGAGGAGGCTCATCATGAGCTCTTCACTGTAGTGCTCCTGATTTTCAACCCCGTAATGAATGCAAATCAATTGCCAAAAATCGGGTCAATATTACCGAGGCAATATTGTATTTATTCAACCTGTAGATAATGAAATAAGCCCGTATTGTCAATCCAATACATCACGAATGTACTTAATAATCATTTTATCGCAATATATATTCATTGTATTTCTCAATTAATTTGATTTGTATTGATTTGCTCTCCTCACTGTAAAAGCTGAGTGTGTGAGTGATTTCCATTATGACGTTTTAATAAACAAAACATAGGTAATAGCTTTTAATGTTCTGCAATGTTAATTAGCAGTTCACTTATTTTCCTTTATTTAAATACTATTTTGTAGTTTAGTAGTTTATTTACTCATTTGCAAAGCGAACTAAAGAATGTTTACTAGTCGACCTCTCTCGTAAAAAACTATGAAAGAAAAGTTTATAAAATAGTTTAAAACAGAAATACTTTATGTTATCGCAACTCAACCCTTTCTGTTTAACCTGATCAAATACCTATACAAGTCGAAAGTATATAGGTATATTAACACATTTAATGCCATTGGGCCAAAAATGACCGGCGCTAGCGGAGGATTTGCGTTCAATAGCTTTTTTGTTGGCAGTCAAAGTCTTAAGGAATACTCACTTTTCTAAGTTCAAAAATAAACGTGACTTTTTCTCTTAGGAAAAAGTCACCTATCCTATTTATAAAGTTTTTTTTTATATGAATAGAGTTAAAAAAACGAGTTATAAATAAACATTCAACGTAAAGTCACAAACCAGCTTACAGTAAATCACGAACTGAATTTCCTTTTCAATGTTTCCACTTTTAAACCATTCGGCTGTTCACAGTCATTTAAAATGCAACTCACAAGTCCTTAGTATCTATTTTAAGACACGTTATTTTCATCGTGGTTCCATTGTTTTTAAATCCGGCTTGAGCCTTAAAGTCCAAACATGAAGTATCGGATACTCCAGTAAATACTTATTTATTTTTCAATACAAAAAAATACAACAGTCTGAAGTTGTGTGTCAACACTGTAAAGTGGTTCTTAAAAGTATAGACTCTAGATGCAAATTAACCTTGTCGAATATATTTTATGGATTTTCAGTCTTATTGCATCATATAAATAGGCACTAAGTAGGCAGGTCTTTGGCTAAAAATCTTCTATCTTTTTCAGTAATAGAGTGGGTTTGTTTACACTGAAGCTTATACTATCCGAAAATACTTTCAAACTGCTAAGCCTTCTTTTTTTTAAAGGGCGGAAAATAATCCAATTACCTGTCAGAATCTTACTGACTAAAAATACCCCATTTTTACTCCAGCTTTTCGAGCCGGAGCACCGGTAACCAGCTAGGCAGTCCGCAGAAACTGAAAGTCTACATATAGATGTAGGCTATCGACAAGTCAACAAAGATAAGAATCTCGGATTTGATTAAAAAAATCAGTGACATAGCCAGAAAAAAACTTTGCTTATTTATCCTTATTTAGTGAATAGAGAGTTAGTTTTCTAAGAAAAGGAGGATCCTTTGACGTGATCGCGCTTGTCCAACTGTTCTTCATTGGGATTTTTATCCATGTTTATTCTCATATAAACTTAATATGTGCGATGTAGGATTTATGACATCATCCGTTGATTTGCTTATCGAACGTCTATGTGCGTCACCTATCATTTGCAATGAGTCACCACACTTACTACTTTCCCACAGACTTAAAGACGTTTTAGACAGCAACATCCATGTATTACAATAAGACTTTCAAACAAATACATCGAGACTGTACCGATGAGGAATAGCTCCGAAGCCTTTGTCACTGTCGACGTCACGATCAGGTAGCTAGTTTCATTTGTCTTAGCCAGTAAATTAATAGTGTTTGCAAGTCACTGGATTGTGTAACCAGTTTAGTCTGACACGCGTGGGTGATGTCCAATCTGTCTAGTCATTTGTTTATGTTTCTACGAAACTAGGCTAGGTTTTCGAAGTGAATTTGTGTGTGGGTTCTGTTCGTCTTGTGTTGAAGAATTTCTTTGTCTTTGAATGGTTGGAGAATGAATTCAAGCTAGATAATTTTTGTTGGGTTTTACTTTTACCAAAATCTCTGAAATTATTCTATTTTTCATTTAGAACAGAAAGTACATGGAGCTAGTTGGCCGCTCGCATTCATTTGTCTTTTATTTAATCTATTTAATAATTAAACAATTGTTGTTCATTATATCTTGAGGTTGATCATCATTGTCACATCTCATATTGCAAGTTGCAAGTAATAGCGCTTTCTGTTTTTAGCCTTTTAAACTACAATCAACCGCGGAGAATATACCCAGTATAACCCTCTTATATAGAGGGCTTATTGCCCAGCAGTGGGCGATCTCAAGATATTGATTTGTTTATGTTTTTCCCAAGGGATCAAGAACTTAAAATAGTTAAACCCACTCTTTACTTGTTATTTTTCATCCTATGAAATGGCTTGATCATTAATAATAACGCAAAAAATTGACTTAGGATTATACGATAAAACTACGTATCTTTCACTTTTCTCTTGATCTCTCTATTAAAAAACTATTTATTCCTAAATCGGTAAGAAAGTGGGAGTAAACAATATTCTTTTCATTACAATCCTTTATTATTCTCCTTATAAACTGGTTAAATATGAGCCTCTAGCATGGCTTGAAGCTAGTCGAGTTAATCGTCAAATAATTACGTGAGAAAACATGATAATTAATTTAGTATGTCTCACGAAAGTTGTAGTATAAACATGTAGAAAGAATATATTATTATGTTTTTAAACTGACATGGTCACTAATACTAACATTAGAATATAAGACGGAAAACTCATAGACATTAATAAACATAATGGTAAATATCTCGTCTTAAGTTCTAATATTAATGTAAAAAAAAGTCTGGAAATTGTACGCAATGCTTGTCTATGGCAACGAGTCAGTCATAACTGGTGAAAACTGAATGTTTAAAAAGTTTATTCGCTGTATAATTTAATATTTAAACAAATATTTAATTTTACTTTCAACCCACGGATACTAGAAGCACAACATTATGTATATTCGTTTCTGTATTAAATAATTAAATTTTATATAACCAATAAACTTTTTATTGAATTCCTTGGTAGATAATTCAGCCAAATGACTTCCTTATTGAGTTATTTCGGTGAGTTGTTTTAGATAAAGGGATGGTGAAATCGTTCGTTAATATTTTAGTATCGATATCAAAAAGGTTTTACTGTGAAGGTGGTTTTATTTACCCCATGCCTAAGGAAGCTACTGTGTTTTTATGGAAAAGACCTATAAAATTACATCAGATATCAATTTAAAAAGTAGGTATTATAAACAGGAATCTATATATATTAGCTTTTTCGCTTTGCAAAACCACAACGAAACATAGCACTTCAAAACTCTATGACATTTAGTAAAAAATCCTTACCTTCATAAGTGGCCACTGCTGACCAAAGCCTCTTCTCACATGGAGAAGGTTTGAGCATTAATCACTACACTTGCTCAATGCGGGTTGGCGATTTCAAACTTATTACTACAAATTACGAGTAGTTATAAACCCTGGTTTCCTTACGATATTTTCCTATATCGTTAGTCAGTGGAGTCTAAATAATCTTAGAAAGTACATAACTGAGAAAAAGTTACATTGGTACTTACCGGTGGTAGCTTTCAAAGCCGCTTTCTCATGCATGAGAAGCGGGCGTCTTTTTAAACCTCCGGGCCACCACGATTACTTTCATTAATAAGTACTTGCTTGGCGCAACATGAATAACAAGCCAAACAAATGTAACATCTTTTAAAGCAAAGCAACAACTTTATTTGATGTTTCGGGCGTCCCTGTACGTGGATTAACAAAAATATAAATGCTTTGACTTTGACTTTGAACCCAAAAAAAAGAAAAGTCCATTTAAAAACCTTCTCAATAGGATAATGAATGAAATTAATCGCATTCAGCATTCATTCTGAACTGAAGAACGGTGAACGAATGACTTTGCAAAATCCTTCACTTGGCTGACAAAGATAGCTACTGGCCTCGGACTGTCAAAACAAAATTAAAAAAGTGTCCGTTACCTTCAAGCTTTGAAGTGAGTCTTTTAGAATTTGAATTTGGAAACAGAATTGGATTGAGGTTATCAATCCAATTACATTCTTTTTTTTTTTGTTACTTTAATTTTATTGCAATCGATTTTTGTGAACTATTTTGTTTTTTTTTTATTATAATCTATTTGTAAATAAGTAATGTGTGTGTTCCGCAAATTTATTAGTTTCTTAGAAATATGATGTGACGTGAAAAAAAAAACATTTTGCTACAATTACTAGTCTATGACATAAAAGCAGAGATATTAATTGTGTTACGAACTTTGATTATTTATAATAATATATATCTAGATGGAGCCTCATCATACAATAGCAACAAAAATGTCATAGCTACAACGAAAATTATCTCATCAAATTTATATATCCCATAAATATTTGAGTACACACGTTTATAATAAAGTTAAAAGAAATAGTAATATAACAAAATATTAAAAAAATACTCATTGCTGGACTACTGGTCTCCTCTTTATTGGAGAGTTTGGCATGACCTCAAAGCTTGGCATGCGGGTTAGAGAGGTCCACGTCTAATCAAAGAGCACCGCTAAGTGCCTTGAAACAAAGCACAGATTACAGTAAAACCGAGACGATTAAACATTAATTTCTTAAGTTGAAACCATCAAACATCATCCACAATTAGGTACCGTCATTAAGATGAAGTTACGTCATTAATCCTACAGCTCGTTAATTGAATGGGATCCCAAATGATCTGAAGAGATCTCTTCACTCGGATCACTTGGATCTTCAGTTATTGAGCGTTTCTAAACATGTTTGTGAAGTTTAAATATTCAAACGGCATTTAGTTTTGAGATACTCCCAAAAAATGTTTTTCTTTCGTTACAAATATTTTAAGATAAATGGGGATACATGGGGCCTCGCTCTTTGTATTTTCGTTCGAAAGTTTGACACGTAGGTATACCTAAGTATACATTTCCGGAGCTGCGAACTACCTAGCGGATTTACCGGGGCTCCGACTCAAAAACCAGGAGTAGGAACGGGGTAGTTTTTATTCAGTACGAGTCTGAAACTCCCTCTCGCCCAGGGCGGGAGAAGTAATTGGATGATTTTCCTCCATTAAAAAAGGTATATAGATATAATCATAATTCTAATTTCATAGTATTTCTAGTTTTAATTTAGCGCAAATATTAGGTACTAGCAGTTTACTAGACCAAAGTTTATTAACACCTAAACAAAAACAAATGTAAGTATATTACTTATTTCTCAGACGTAACGAATAAATAAAATTAAGTATAAATCTGTCAGTAAATAAAATTCATTAGTTTCCAGTGTCGCGCGTGTTAATGCTTCGTGTCAACGACAATAAAATTAATCGTTTACTCGTATTTTTTTAAATTCACTAAACTTCAATAGAGATTTGATTTGATTTGTTTTTTTTTCTACAAAATGGTTGAACGCTTGAGTGATTTAAGTATGACTGGTAAAGCTGGTTTTATAGTTTGATCTTTATTCACTTTTATAATTTTTAAGGTTTTCTACCAGAGATGAGCTATTGCGGTGTCTTGGTATACATAGCTTAGCCCTGGTGGGAACGGACTCAGCATAGCTAGTTTTTTTCATATAGAAATAGGTGTGCTATGAATGCGTGCTATGGATGACTTCCCTACTATCGATACGTCGCATACTAGCTTAGTATCAGTAGAAACGGAACGGAAATACATAGAAGATGTAATAGCTAAGCCGCACAGCTTAGCTATTACATCTTCGAATACATAACAAATCTCTGTTGCAAAAGCACTCATATGGTAATGGTCTACTAACAAAACTCATTTTATTCGCCGAAGGGAATACCAGAGAAGTACAAATTTTACTTACCCAAGTAATAGGAAAATAAGTATTATGTTAGTACAAAACAAACAAAGAAAGAAAGAGAATAGACAATCTAAAGTTAATTAAAATTAAATAATTCTCATATTTTTTGTTCTCATCTTCATTTTTAATTAGGTGTCCACACAAAAATGGCTGACGTAGGTAATTACATTATTTTAAAGCCAATGTAGTTAATATTACATTTAATTAAATTAAATCATGGAATAAAAATAGCATTCTTCCTTATTGGAGGCCAAGACGCTTTCTGGGTCATTGAGCCAACATAATGAATAAGTTATTTTTAAAAAAGAAAACGCTTTGGTCATAAGACCAGTGGATTAATGGATTAACAAACCAGACGTCTTATCCAGTAATCACGCATAACCATGACGTCTTTTGACCGAATTAGGCAAAGTATAATTGAGTTTTTGAATTTGAATTCTTTTGATATTCAACCGGATTTTCATTAACAGTTTTACATCCTCACTAAAACATGAATGTGCATTTATTTTGTGGTTTAAAAAACTTAAATCCACGCACTCCAAACCTAGTAAAAAATTAAAAAGTAGTGAGGTAAAAAAAACAGAGTAAACGTATTATCCGGTGGGGTAAATTGTTTGAACGAGGCCTGTGTAAAGCGTAGGTCTCACTGCTATAAACACATATTTTTATACTTATATGCGATCCTTTTTTATTTTCATAGCTTTGTAAAGCATTATTAAGTTTATTGGCTTTCAACGCAATATAGGCTTATTTAACGTGATTTTTAAATCAATAATCGATTTATGTCTGTAAAGCTAATAATCGATATCACAGTTAGTGCAGTGGCGAATCCGGAGCTACGGACTATCTAGCGTGTTTACCGGGGCTCTAGCTCGAAAACTAGGAGAGGTTTTTTAGTCAGTAAGAGTCTGACACTCCCTCTCGCCTCACCTAAGGCAGGAGAAGTGATTGGCTGATTATCACCTCAAAAAAGTGCAGTAGCGAGGCGACCAGTTACTGTCGAACGTGTTGGATATATTTTAGCAAACCATGTTTTTTGTGATTAATAACTACATAGGATTCTGTAAAACCGGTCTTTAAAAACCAAATCTGTTCCCCCTTTGACTCCAACAGTGTAGTCTACCCCTAAAATGAATACCGGCTCGATTTTACGGCGTGAATGGAGTGACGTCACTGAAACTAGATTTACACAGCCCCACTGCTTTTTCTAGCGAAGGTAAACATCAGGATAAAAATACCTGAACGTAATGGAATATCGGTGACACAGATTTCAATGGATTTTGGTACAGAAGTAAACGATTGTTTTTAGAAAATATTTTCTTTTTATTATATCTATTCGAAATAAGAGGTTGAATTGATGAAACTGTGTTTATTTTTTGTTTTATACTGTAAAGGTTAAATCAGTCTTATGGCCCACGCAAATTATATCAGTTACGTAGATTCTTGACATCTATAACACAAAAGGTTTGTCTATAATTAGATTTTTGGTTACTTTTTTAAGAGCTTAATTTTTGGCTGACTGAAGAGCTAGACTATTTGCACAGTCAAACTTTTTATGTATTATACAAATTATTGTTTTTTTCATGGTATAAGCCAGTAAACGAGCAGTCGGATCACCTGATGGTAAGCAATCGCTGCCACATTTGAAATACCAGAGGCGTTACAAGTGCGTTGCCGGCTTTTTGGGGGTTAGGAATTTAAGGGTTGTTCAGGAATCGGGGATGGGAAGATTGGGAAAGGGTGTAATTGAGCCTCCGGTAACCTCACTCACACAACAAAACACAATGCTAACTTTGTTTCACCTCAATATTCTTTGCGGCCGTGGTATCTCTCCGGTCGAGCCGACCCATTCGTGCCGAAGCATGGCCCTTCCATTCTAGATGGTATAAAGGTGGTTGGTGAAAACGGGCATAAAATCTAAATTCGTATGAATTATATAATAATATAATAAGTACATATATTCTAAGTAAAACCACAAATGTTGGTTTTAGATTGTGTGAACAGAGTAACATATAAATTGGTTCTTTCATCCCACGTACGGTTAACGGTACTTACATTTTAATGGGCACATTTATATCGTTTTGTTATTTAATTCCCAGTAAGTATATCAGAATCTCTTTTTATGTCAGTTCACGACGAATATAATAATATAAAATTAAGTATTATTAGGTCGTGAGGTAAACGAAATATAAATAAATATATTTTTGTTTTAATTTCGTGGAATAGGTACGCACGTGTATGTGCGTGTAGTTATTATTTTTGGTTTATTTCTAGGTCTTAGAAAACGTAGGTAGGACTTTATTTATAGTGAGATTTGTACCTTTAAATAGCACTAAGAGTGTCTCCAGAAACGATCCTGGAATCGTATTCTGTAACCTTACCTCTGTGCGAGTTTGCTTTACGTTTAAAGTAATCAAAACGAGAGCGCGTTCGGCGTTCTGATTGGTTGGTTTATTCGAGCCGGCCTACAAACTGTCCGATATCATATTTGCCAACAGCCTGGGTACTGATGGACTGAGGTCCTATACATAAGAGAGTTTGTCATAATCTCTAGGATGGAAATCAAAGTTTCAGGTTCCGGTTTATCACAAAACGCCCAGTCTCTCTGTCAAATAAATTCCTATTACGAATCGTAATAATTTGGAGTTCAATATTTTTGTGATATTTAGTAAACGATTAGCATGTCCTACATTATAGCTCTTCTGTGGTCAAAGTACATGGAGCTGTTCATATAGAATTTTATACTTGATTAATTTAATCATTTATTGGGTTTGAAAAAAATACAATTTTCCTTGAAATATTTAGTTGCATTATGCTTCTGTGGACTAGTAATACTTGTAGTTTCATTTAAGTCATATGAGTAATCTCCATACTGTATAACAAGAAAAAAATTAAGTATTATGTTCGTCACAAAGAAAGTACTTATTTGATCCATGCAATTAATAACACACACCGCAAGAGCCGCTAAAGTACCAGCTATATTATTGTTATTACACTACACGGTACCGGCATATAAACGGCATTAACCCTTCTCCAGCCAGAAAGATTAATGTGTCCACACGCAATATAGGAAGGAATAAATCTTTCGGCTAAATTATATGGGCGGAAAATGTTGCCTACACAAATAAGAACGAGGGTTGAACTGAAATAAATAATAATACTTTTTTATGCTTTCTTTGCCATTTAGTTTTCTTTTTTATATTCCTTAATTATACCTTCACAATTTAAGATACATAATATCGTCACGCCTTTAATCCCCGAAGGGGTAGTCAGAGGTACACATTGTGGCATGTAATGCCAGTGTGTACACCCACTTTTCACAATTTATCTTGTAAGTCCCATGTAAAAGGTGGTGGAGCCTATTGAACAATTAAGATCAAGATTAAAAAAGTACAAGGCTGCATAAAAATCTTAGATGATAGGCGTTTAATGTTGTTTTAATTATGTTATAAATAAATACATATGTACATAAATATATAATAAATACCTTACAATAATTTAAAACTAAAACAAAGATAAACAAAATTCCCTTCATTAGGCGTCTTCGTACTCGTCCGCATCACTGTCACTGGGGAACGTTCCCAGAAGACTGGCCGCATTACCACGTTGAATGGCAAATTTACTAGGTAAATTACGACGTTGTGCTTAATAATACTAGGATTTGATAGTATTCAAGTGAATTAAGGAATCAAGCTACGTAATCTAGAACTTGTGTATATTATAACTTTCGTGAGACATACTAAATTAATTATTGCGGTTTTCGGCTTACTCACGTAACTGTTTGACGAGGAAGTACTAGTTTCAAGACATATTAGAGGCTCATATTCATGAGCAGCATTCCGCGATCTGACCCGGAGCTGCGGACTACCTAGCGGGTTTACCGGGGCTCCGGCTCGAAAAGCAGGAGAAGGAACGGGGTGGTTTTTAGTCAGTAAGAGTCTGACACTCCCTCTCGCCTCACCCAAGGCGAGAAAAGTCATTGGATGATTATACCCCCTCAAAAAAAAAAAAAAAAAAGCATTCCGCGATACACACGCTTGAAACTAGTCGTGAGTAAGCCGAAAAATTTAATAATTAATTTAAAACTTCTTAAGACTTTATTTTATCTGACAATGAGATAATTATTATGAGAAGATCGAGAATATTTTGTCCAATCACAGGGAAATTCGAGAATACAATGCTGATACAGTGTTGTCTTATAAATATCTACGACGATAAAAAATCGAATAAACCTTACATCAATGGAGAAAACAGATCTGAGAGAATCAACTGTTTTTTATGAAAATGAGCCTTACGACCTTGATAAGCTTTTGTAGGATCACGTGAAATTTTGTAAAAAAGTAATACTTATCAATTGTGGTCTGTAACCACACAAATGTTATAAAAGTGATCTTTGGCCGAGAAAAGGTTGGGAACCTATATCGAATAATTAAATATGGTTTGTTAATTTACAATAATATGTGAACAAAGATAACTTTTACACACACATATACGTATGTATAAGTGTACATATAGATTTGTATACGAATAACTTTTGCTTCCTACACGTGTCTGCTAAATGTTCGTGTGGGTAGATCTTCTAACGATATTTCATACTGTTATGGCTTTCCTTGAACGGTAGTGTGAAGATTGGCTGAATGGGTTTGTGGTTTTGCAATTCGAATGTAGGTCATGTTATAATAACTTGCATTTATGTTTATTAGCATACTAAATTGTTGTTATTTTTAACTAAATTGTTCCGGTTGCTTGCACTTCTCTCTTCACTTGTTTTTCGTAATACGTAAAGGCTGAACTAGTTCCATTTGGCCGCAGATTTTGAAAGGGGCTTATAAAAAAAACAACCTTATAAATAAGGGGGTAATAAACGATAGAAGTCACAAACATAAAACAGAAGTGCCACAAACACATAACATAATACAAATTAATAGTAACAAAATTTTAAATAGCATAATAAAAGGTATCTATCCTTATTTATCTTAATCTTAATTTTAAGGTAAAGGCAAAATATTTAAGGTTTTAATATTATATTGTTTAAAACTTCTAGCACCGACTTCTGTTCTATCCGTGGGTGGGTAAAAGGTATTCTATAACCATAAGCAATCAGCACCATCAGTGGACATCCACAACATCAGAGAAGTCACAAATGCAGCCATAGTATTAAATAATTAATTGCACAAAAATGTTAATCTTTATCGTACCTGAGGTAAACTACACGCGAGTGCGAATGCCCAGGCGCAGAGCAGCATCTGTTTGCTGCGCCGGCGCGCCACCGGCAGCCGCAGCGGGTATATCACTGCGAAGAACCTGCGAAAATACAATAATGCTGTAGATAAGTGAGTAAGATATTAAGGTGTGGGAGAGCCATGCTTCGGCACGAATGGGCCGGCTCGACCGGAATGATACCACGGCCTCGCAAAAAACCGACGTGAAGCAACGCTTGCGTTGTGTTTCGTTGTGTGAGTTACCGAAGGCCCAATTCCCCCCTTCCCAATCTTCCCAATCCCCGATTCCCGAACAATAACCCTTAAATTCCTAACTCTCAAAAAGCCGGCAACGCACTTGTAACGTCTCCGGTGTTTCAAGTGTCCATGGGCGGCGGCGATTGCTTACCATCAGGTGATACGTCTGCTCGATTACCAGCGTGTTTCATAAAAAAAAGATAAAATCTATTAAACCTTCAAATAATCATTTGTAACGGTATTTGAAACACACAAGAATAAAAACAATTGTAGTATTTTCATTGAACATATTCTAGCCTTCACAAGCGGTTACTGAAAATATATTTTGGTTCAGATATAAATAATTCATTCCTACACAACCTACTAATATGTAAATACTGAAGCAATCGATTAATCTTGTATAACGTAGGCATACAGTAGCTACCTAAACGACAAATACGAGATAGCGACCAAACGCCTAACATTATATACAAAAATGTTAAATATAAATACAGATATATAAATAATGTAGTGACATAAACCTAAGCCAGTAGGGTTTCATCGAATATTGAAGGGAAAACTCTCTGAAACCTGAATGGCTACGTGCCGAAACCACGTATGAATTAAATGTATTTTTAGCTCGTAGCGATCTGCTACGACCGCGTAGCACGCGTAGGCCTGGTGTAGGCACGGCGTAGCATTTTGTTAACGGAGTTAAATATGTAACCGACGTAGGTAGTTTGTTTGTTGAATTGTTAACCTTATCTCTCTGTATAATAAGGTATAAAATGCCACATCAACATAAGAATTACTTTTTAAAATTGATCAAAAAGTTTTTTGGTGATAAAACCTCCTTTATGTTAGTAGATAAAGTAAAGTGTTTGTTTTTCCATCAAAAATTTGTGAAACATGATTTTTGAAGGTAATTTTGTAGGGACCTTTTCACATTAATAAAGTTGAATTATGTACGGTTTGTTAATTTTTGGGAGCGAACCTTTTAACATAGGGTTTGGACGCGAACTTAATGGTTAAAACGTTAGGTCTCGACTTGGTTAGTTGTTAAATAGACATAAAGGTTGTAAGCATTGATGTTAATAGAATTTTCACGAAGTAATAACCTTTGTTTTATCACTATATTTAAATTTACCTTCTATAACGTTTTGAGATGTTGATAATGGTCAGATACACAAAAAGCAAGACTTTTTCGTAGAAATGATTGTTTTTGAACATCCGTTTCAAAATATTTTTAGAAAAACATGACACACGCACTATAAAGTTGAAATATTTAAGAAGATGTGTTTATGAAATGTTTATCTTTTATAATAAAGTTGTGAAAGGGACTCGAAATAATTAAAAAATATATTTCAACGTAGGATTTATATAACTATGAATCCAATAAATCGTTTGAATCGAATAGAAATTAAAAATCCATCGTCCGGACTCCATTTCTACGATAGGAACGAATTCCAATCTTGTTTTTATAGAAACTTTTTTTTAACTAAAATAATTAACTTGAAATAAACTAGATTTTCAATAGTTTTGCAAACAGCACTATTTGAAAAACAAGTTTATTGCTAAAACTAATATAAAAGTAGTGAGACATTTTTTTAACAAATATCGATAGCTTTCCAACTTTGTTTTTAAGTAAACTCAAACTCATACTCAAATCATTTATTGCATTCATCTGCAGTTACATAGATTTTATATTAGCACATTAGTTTCAACATGAAACCCAGTTAGGGCACGGCAAAATACATAATGACCCAATAAGCATCAAGTCAGTTGATATTACTAAATCTATCGACAAAAACCTATTACTACTGTCATAATCTATAAAAAAATCATTAAAATCCTATCATTATGTAGCCTAACTCACATTATAATTAAGGCTCACTGTCCACAACGCAACACATAATACACCAAATTAATGCAACGTACAAATTAATTACGATAAACGGATTTGTATGACGAGTGATAGATGCGACTTTGCCGCTCCGTACACACAATTTTGTATACATCTACGCAAAATGCAAGCATTCACCTTCGTCAATTTTTTTATGGTATAAGCCAGTAAACGAATAGAAGGATCACTTGATGGTAAGCAATCGTCGCCGTCCATGGACACCCGAAACACCAGAGGGGTTACAAGTGCGTTGCCGGCCTCTTGGGGTTAGGAATTTAAAGGTTTGGATTTAAAGGATCGGGGATTGGGAAAATTGAAAAGAGCGGGGGTAATTGAGCCTCCGGTAACCTCACCCATAACGAAACACAACTCAAGCGTTGTTTCACGTCGGTTTTCTGTGAGGCCGTGGTATCACTCTGGTCAAGTCGGCCCATTCATGCCAAAGCATGGCACTCCCACACAATTGAAGAAACCGTGCATTTGAAGTGCAGACAAGAAGCCTAACATGCTGAAAAAATATATTTCAATTCTCCATCTTTATTGCGAATGAGAGCCCAAGCAAACGGCAGGTTAGGTCCTGATTCAATAGTGAGGATTGTACAATACAAGGCAGTATAAAATGCTATTAACCTTCACAGTGGGACATACAATAGACATCCTAGTTCCCTTTCAGAACTACTTTATGATTGGCTTGAGGCCTCACAATAGAGCTTTGGACCTTACAGCATTGTTAATAGAATACAATATGGTATAAACTTCATCACAACGTAATAAAAGTCTATCCTTTTTCCGTCCGTTTGAAATGTACGTTGGAATAAATTGTCTGTTCCAGCAAAAGTTGTTCAAATCCTTTGTTTAGTCTAGGTTTTGTAACGGATTACTGGTCTAGTTGTCAGCTCAAAGCTTAAACGTTCGGATAAATAATGTTAAGCGTTATTTAGTTGGGTTTTCGCGAGTATCGTTTGCATTTATGTTAGGGGTGATACTAACATAAATATTACATTTTTTAAATTCTTTTAAGGGTTTTCTCCTGTGTCGTGGGTTCATTTACAAACATAAGTGTTCATAGGTATATACATGACACACAGACCCGAAAGAACAATTTGTGGATCACACAAAAAGTTGCTTCATGCTGGAATCGAACCCGCTACACGATGCGCGGCAGCCGGTTGCCCAGTCACCACACCAACCGTACAGTCATATGCTCAGCTTATTTTTATCCAAAAATAGTGATAACACTGTATTTAAATATCACTACATACGAAAACAAAAGCATCAGAACTGAATTCATACAAAGGAACACAGTGCAACGAGACGTAATTCCTACATGGCCCCAATCCGAGACCAAAATAGAAGTAGGTGACGAGTAATTACACCTACTCGTACTGTGCTTCTCGGATAATGTACTGAAACCCAACTAGTTGGAGTACTACACTATAATAAAGGCACTGCCACACAAGTGTGGGAGAAGCATGCATCGGCGCGAATGGGCTGGTTCGACCGGAGCGATACCACGGCCTCATAGAAACCTGACGTGAAACGACGTTTGCGTTGTGTTTCCTTGTGAGAGTGAGGAGCCCCAATTACCCCCTTCCGATTCCCCAATTCCCCAACAACCCAACAACCAATCAACAGTTGGTAGATTTACTAGCAAGCTAGCTAGCTATTATTATTATTTTTAAGCAAGACCGAAGACATACATGCTAATTGATAGCATTTGCTCAAAAATAGCATGCTTTTTGTGCTACTTTAGAGCTAGTGTGTGTATAGCTTAATGCTGTTTCCACTCACGAATAGTTAACAATGTATGTTGTTTGACCTACATATATGTTATATATGTATAGATGGAAAGCTTTTAAATAAATACGTAATGGAATTTAAGTGCTGTTAAATTACATTATTTATTGGTGTAGTGACGTTAAAATAAAATTATTTGTTATAAAAGGGAGCCTTCAAAAGTTGATTGAAATCAGTAATATACCTAAAACCTGATTCTGAAAAATACTATGCTGAAATCGCATCAAAATCGGTTCAGCTAAACGCTAGATAATCGTGCACAAACATACCTAACATATTATTGTATGTATACAGGTTAAACTACGAAACTCCTTTTTTTGAAGTCGGTTATTGATATAATACAAATTAATGTAAAACCGAATTAATAAAGCTTTAAGTGTGCTATGAATAATAACATTACTATCGAATTATAATATGTGGTTATCTACTACCGTACCAATAAATCTCTCATAAGGAAGTAATCTTGTTTTTAGCCTCCAGTAACTTCCGGAGCTGCGGACTACCTAGCAGGTTTACCGGGGCTCCAGCTCGAAAAGCAGGAGTAGGAACGGGGTGGTTTTTGTCAGTAAGAGTTTGACACTCCCTCTCGCGTCGCCCAAGGCAGGAGAAGTCATTGGATGATTTTCCCCTCTCAAAAAAAAAAGGCTCCAGTAACTCAAAGATCTCCATTTAGAATGAGGAAATTGGATGTATCGTACTAATGACTTCGACCATTTATTCGAATCAAAGTCATTCAGTATCATTAAGCGTATAGCTACGCAATAATGCACCTTAATACGTACATTTAAGGCGGAGTGTACAGTGTTGATATAAACGATGGAAATTCGGTTAGGAAAACATTCATTAATTTAGGGAGCTTATCTGCGCAAAATTGCGTCATGGGTAAGCGATATTTCGGTTGATTGATGGTTCGGCATCAATTTTAAGTATCGGAATTGATGGAGATGGAACATGTGCTCACTTCACAGCACAGGCATCAAACTGCACAGCAATATCCCTAAACATGTTGAGTTTTACTTCACTCGTGTTGGTATTGATTTTCATATCAAACTGTTGCTGTTTTTCAGTAAAATAGTGTTGATATAAAACATTTTTTTTTATAACAAAACAGGCTTCAATTTTCTTTACCGCATCCATTTTTTTTTAAGTCAGTGAAATATACTATGCTGAAAACTGCATCAAACTCCGTTCAGCCAAACGCGAGTTAATTGCGCACTAACATACATACATATTTATACATACTATACAAGGTAAATTGCGAACTTCCTTTTTTAAAACAGTTTCATCAAGTTCATCCCTCACTCTTTGAACCCAAGGGGTCGGCAGACCGACACGAGCAGAGTGATGTCAGGTGCAGGACCAACGGATTGACGTGCTTTCCGAGCCACGGGGGTGCAACACCGCCAAACTTCCTGACTCCGGGCTCATAATAGACATTTTACTCATAAAATGCCATTGTCTAAATAAACATAAACATTGTTCAAAATATTGCTGGGCTTTTTTCGGATTTTCGAAAATTTCTCAGTAAGTAGCACGGAGTCTGATATTGTGGCCAGTATATGGCAATAGGCTCACCCCCTATTACAAGGGACTTATAACACAAATGGTGAAAAGTGGGTGTACATTGTATAGCGGCATTACGTACTGTAATGAACACCTCTGCCTACCCTTTCGGGGATAAAAGGCGTGACGTTGTTTGTTTTGTTTTTTGTTTTTTTGCCTTTTTCGGCCATTTTTTTTTCACTTATTGGCCGGTGTAGGTTTCGAGCCCGCGACACTTTGTACTACAGATCGGTCACCCAACCACTGCATCACATCTAGTTGCGTATACCAAATACTAATAAGCCCAACTGCAAATCAATCTCAATCAAATACAAAAACAATGATGTGATTTAGCAAATCTAGCTCGTAATCTAAATGAACGTGACCTAGATTGGGGTAGTTCACTAAATTACTATCTGAAGTGGCTTGGCATTACGTAATTAGGTAGTTAGACTTGAGTTAAGTAAATATCTTATGATGAATGGAACATTTAGTGAAATTACTATTATGAATGGTTATGACATATGACACGTGTGTCTTTAATAGGCTATTTAATATTTTATTTACTTCAGGTGGCCGACTTTAGCGGAGGATTTGCCTTCAACAGTTTTCTATTGGCAGTCAAAGACTTAAAAATAAGTCTTAAAATTAATGTCAATAATTGTAACTGGATTTTCATTCAAAATTATATCTGATTCTTAAATGTTCTACCAATCAAGTTAAGCAGATTATAAATTGAAACCTGGGCGCTTAATCTTGAAACCAATCTTAATGTCAATGTAATTTCAATCCAATAAAATCTCAATAATTGTTCAATGTCAAAACCATACAACCTCAATCTAAATTAAAATAGCATTTAGTGTACAGAATATAAAACTCTGACTGCACAGTTGGCGCGGTGGCTGGGCAACTGGCTGCCGTGCAACGAGTCACTGGTTCGATTCCCGCACGGAACAACTCTTTGTGTGATTCACAGATTGTTGTTTCGGGTCTGGGTGTCATGTGTATGTGAAATTGAATGTTAGTAAACGCACCCACGACACAGGAGAAATTACTAATGTGGGGCAACGTTAAAAAATAAAAAACAAACTCAATACCATTTCCTTCTTACAATACTCACGCTATACAGATGCAATGAGCACTAGTGTTGCAACTCAAGAGTACCTAGGCAATTACATTATATGAATATCAATATCGGAATTGTATTCAAGAGTAAGCACGCAGGTACTTCAACTTCATTTCAGTTTTATTGCGACCTTAATGAATTCTTCTCAATCGTACACTCTTGGCAGAGTGGTCGTGGTTGCTTCGATGGTACTACGAGGACCTTAATGAATATATGGACTTAAAAAAACTCTCGCTTTTTTTTCAATTGACTTCTCAGTTAGACCTGTATATAAATGTATGTTTGTGCACGATTATTTCGCGTTTAACTGAACCGACTTTAATGCGATTTTAAGCATAGTATAAATTGAAGGCTGTTCCCCATTTTTAAAAAAAGTTTTATTTTTGTTCACGTCAATTAATATAGTTGTTTGTGGCATCGAATGCTCATTTATTTATTTTAGGCTTTTCAACAATAAGTACGCTATTACATTATAATTTGTATATTAATAACTTACGTCTAAGCGCCTCATCACTTAAAGAAAAGCACAGCATGCACTATCTTATGCGCACATAATAAACCTAACCAAATTAAATGATTAATTAAAACTTTTGTTAAAGATACTATAGCTGGCTGTCAGAAAATTAACTGCCTTGCTACAATTGAATAAACATTTGCCCCCGAAATGTATTTAGCTGTCTACTGTCAATTACTGCGAACGTATGCTTCTGACGCGTAGATAAATGCTATCATCTCTCGAGTTTGTGGTTTCATTGTCTGATCGTGGTTCCGACATGTATATATACGTAGATATATATTATGTATACAATAATGTGTATATATACGTTGTGTACAAGTAGATATAACCCAGTTCCTAAAATCGTATGACAAGGGCACAGACCAAGAGTCCGTGAAGAACAAATGTAAATATACGTATAAAAAAAAAGTTCCTAATTGAAAATGTATTTTAAACGAGCTACTTTCACGCGTTTTGACCCATTCTGCTTAGCTCCTATTGATCGTAGCCTATAAACATTTTTCGATAAATAGACTATCCTACACAAAAATAATTTTCCAAATCAAATCAGTAGGTCCAGAAATTAGTGCGTTCAAACATACAAATACAAAGTAACATACTCTTCAACTTTATATTATTAGTAAGTATTAATGAGTATTCTTGACTGCACTGCTCCATGCGGGAATCGAAAACGCCACACGTTGCGCGGCAGCCTGATGTCCAGCCACTGCACCAATCGTGCATTTCAAACTTAATACTTTGTTGCATTCGTTATTAATATACTTATATGTATGTCTGAGAATAACATTTTTCTCGTAGATGCATTAATAACAATAACAAGCAATACAATTCCATGAGGATTTTCATATCTTCTTCGAGTCTTAATCCTCAGATAATTTATGGATTACACAAAGAATTGTTTCGTGCGGGAATCACATAATCGCCATGTAGCGTACCAGCTGATTACCAAGGATACTTTGATCGCCGCTGGCAGGCTTTAAGTAATCCCCGTTAATTAATTTGCTCATAACTCATAATTCTTTATTGCTAATCCTTTAATCCTTGTATAATTAATTAGCTTAATTTGCATCAATTCCCACACGCAATGTTGGAATGCTATTATTCTTTCGGAATATATTACTTAATTTTTTTATGATATAAGCCGATAAACGAGCAGATGGATTACCTGATAGTAAGCAATTGTCGCCACCCATGGACACCAGAGGCGATTCAAGTGCGTTGCCGGTCAAGAATTTTGGGGTTGTTTTGAAATTGGGGATTGGGAAAGGGGATAAATGGACATCCAGTAACCTCATTCACACAACGAAACATAACACGTTTCCATAGGCTAAAAGTTCTATCATCCAAGTTAGCTCATACCTTATCTGTATACCAAATTTTATCAAAATCCGTTCTGTAATTTTCAGTATGATTAATGGATAAACATCTAAAAAAACTTTCAGATTTATAATAGTATTAGTGTGATCTGTAAAAGTATATTTTAATTCCTTGTAATAGTTAGGTGGGAGTGGATAATGAACCCTATTATAATTTACTTAGGTCAGAAATTAAATGCGGTGTGGGTAGTTATGAAAGAAGGTTTTCCAAAAATAGTACGTAGTTTCAGTAGTTTTCGCGGAAACAAGAGTGTTTTATTATAATTATTTGGTCAGAAATTATAATTAATTATTGTTAATTCCCTTCTTACACGAGATTTATCCATACATACATAACCTCACATCATGAGAGTAGGCAGAGACAATGGAACACCATTTGCTATGACTCTTACATACCTCTTTCGCTTCATCAACAGTCATCAGTCTTTATATGCATGCTCGTTGGTTAAGTGTACTTTTTATTTGACCCTTCTTTAATATATCTTTACAATAAACTTAGGTTTTTTTTGAGGGAGGAAATCATTCAATTACTTCTACCGCCTTGGGCGAGGCGAGAGGGAGTGTCAGACTCTTTCTGACTAACAACCACCCCGTTCCTACTCCTGCTTTTCGAGCCAGAGGCCCGGTAAATCCGCTAGGTAGTCCGCAGCTCCGGACTATAAACATAGTTGGACTAATAAACCTCATCTATACTATACGCATGACAGACGTATGTATCTGTGTTTACAAAATACTCATAAATATTAATTACAACTAGGAAGCTGTAATATAGCTCGGGGTTCTGGGATTCGATATTACTCACATTAATACATGCATATGAGTACTACATTTCAGAAAGCATGAAATACATATATCTAATTTATATGTTGGAACTACATAATTAATATTACTTCATAAACGTAACATACATCAAAACAGTATCTCTCATAGAAAGCGCAAGTACCATAGTCGCGAGAAAATCATAATGAGTGAGTTTGTGCGTATGTTTGTAACTCGAGCGCGTCAAAACAGCTGAAGGAATCGGAATGAAATTTGGAACAAGGATAGATAGAAGTAGTGGTTTTATTTTTTTTGGGCAGAATATCATGGCAATTAATTTAGTATGAATGTCGCGGAATGCTCTTCATAGATATGAGCCTCTAGCATGACTTGAAAGTAATCGAGTTCCTCGTCACGTAACTAACGTGAGTCAGCCGAAAAACATAATGATTAATAGTAATTTGACGATCCGACGCTTTCATAATTCAAAATGCGTCACACAGTAATTTTCTGTGCGTCTTGACGCCACAGTCATGTCCTGGGGGCCTACTAAACGTCACGAAATAATTTGAACATACACAATCGAAATATTTTATGAGCAAAACCGCTTACCGAAACCAATATTAAAGTATGTATAAGGAGCTCGATACTCTAATTCAACGAACGAACGAAAACACTTCGCAGATTGCATACTACAATTCTATTTATTGCGAACTTTCGTGAACAAAAATGAACGAATTAAATGAAGATAAATAAATAGGCTTTGATATGAAATTAAAAATAAAACGTTATTTTACGTAATTCAATTAGTAAATCAATAAAACCTACGGCCGAAGATTAAACGAAACTTCGGATTCGAGAACCGGAGTAGGCCCCCTGTACCCTTAGTACGAGTTTACTTTACATATAACGATATCGAAACGAGAGCGCGATTGACGCTGTGATTGGCCAGCACGAATAAACTAACCAATCACAGCACCGAACGCGCTCTAGTTTCGATTACATTAAATGTAAAGCAAACTCGTACTAAGGGTACAGATCGCATGAGAATGTCCATCTTAATATACATATATACACGTGTCAGATCGATGACCCCAGTTCAATCTACTAACTCCGATTTATGTAAATGACACAAAAATTATAAAAACATGATATGCCAAGTGAAATAATGTAATATTTGATATTTTGATATGATAGAAAGAGAATTGAAAATTTTCAAAGGTCAGGCCGAGATTGTAACCAATCAAGCGTTTAAATAAATATTGTTCATTCCATCAAAACCTGTTGGGACCAGTTGTTGAGCATTTTAATGTTTTCATTTGTATAATATAATATTTATTTAACCTTATCTATGCCATTTCTTTTTTCTTTATGTAAATCAAGTAGACATATTTATCATTAAAACTCCTTCGATAAAAATATAAGAGATATTTAACAGGAAAAGCTTTATTTTAAAATACACATATACACACTCAAATGTACGTACACATAAACATAATAAAAGTAAATAAAGAGAAGAAGAAAGGCCTCATTAATTAATTATTTAATTTGTTTTACACTATGTCAACAATACAATGGCGGGTTTAATTCAGGGATTTTTAACGTAAAAGCACAACAAACAAACATGTCACTTGTCAGTATGTTAAGACTAGTCACGAAATAATTTGAACAAACACAATTGAAATATTTTATGAGCAAAACCGCATACCGAAACCAATATTAAAGTATGTATAAGGAGCTCGATACATTGGTGAAATGTAACCGTTTCCAATTAAAACTGCCTTGCTATCACTCGAAGTACACATATCGAGGCGAGATACGCTCAAGGCCAATCGAATTCCGCAATCCCACCACATTATCGACACGTGTATCGAAACTAATAAAAGTTTTAAAACAAACTCGTTCCGTGCCAATTTTACTAATTATGTTATCAGTTATTGGCGGGATTAAACGTGCGTGATACACCACAAACATATTTATTCAGTACTAGCTTCCGCCCGCGACTCCGTCCACGCGGATGTCGGTCTTCGCGTGGATGTTTTATTTCTCCATTTTGAGTAACTCTGACAAGGACATCTTATAAATATCTATTGGACGCAAATACGACTAGGCCCATAATAATTAAGGAGATCCCTCTGTTGATCGCCTAGCTTCACGGACGGACAGACTGACGGACAATTCAATTTGACGTTTCAAAAGTGCCTAATTTAGGATTATTTGAAATAAATGCTTTGACTTTGACTTTGACCTACTGCTGTTGAGCTCGCGGTCTGTAGTATAAAACTGAAAAATTAAGAAAAAAAAATTAATTAGTTAAATTCGACGTATTTTTACAAGATAAAAAATATCCTATTTCATTCCCAGGACAATAAGCTATAACTATACCAAGTTTCGTCGAAATCGAACCGTTAGACGGACAGACAGACAAAAAAATATCATCTATTTGAGTTTGGTATCGATCCAGTAACGCCTCTTTATTTTTTAAAACTTTTCAATGTAGGTACAGAATTGACCCTTCTACAGATTTATTTTATGTATATATATTATATAACGACTACAATTTCACAATACAATATTACATTTTCTGATTATATTATTTTTATAGTACAGAAATAAAACCGACAAACTTTCCACTGCAACAGACGTATTTTAGTCAGCATGTGTTTTATTATTGTGAGTTTATTTATCGCCACTCTTATTCTGCACGTCAGTAGCCGCAACCCTGCATTGAGGATCGTTGGCGGCAGCGATGTCGCTGAAGACGAGCTCCCCTATGTTGGAAGGATACGGAGGAACCTTGTTGTTAAGAACCAAGGAATTGTTATCTTTAATGAACGTCAGCATGTCTGTACCTGTTCTATGTTCACACCAAACTGGGCGTTGACAGCCGGTCATTGTATTAAACCGGATAAAATAACAAGATCCATCGAAAAAGACGGAGTTATGATGAAGTACGAATATTATATAGCCTACGGTCCTCTTGAGAAAAATCATACGAGCCAAATTTTACAATGGTATAGACACCCTGGCTATTTGGATTTCCCTAACATTTCCCTTCACTGCTCTGCTCCTCAAGGCTCGGATACCGGTTAAATTTTCAAACCGTTATTATGTACTTGTACGCAAAACCTTTACATTGGGTTTCGTTCGCAAAACCGGTTTTTTTAAACCGGTATTTGGAACAGTATTTTCATAAAGGTTTTTTCGGATTAAACGGTTTAGAGCAATAAAAACCGGTTAATACGACGCACATCAAAGAAACGCCGCGCGCTGTTCAGATTATATTCAATAATAATATTTCAACGCGTGTACCGACATGCCTTCGTCGAATAAACCGGTTAATTTTAGGTTTAATAAAGTTCTTTAAATGTTCACGTTCTTAAGAAAAGTTCGGAGGAAAACCGATATAAACCGGTATTAACCGGTATTTTTTAAACCGGTTCCGAGCCTTGCTGCTCCTATTGATCGTAGCGTGATGAAAAGTATACTATAATCTGCCCAAGGAGTATGAAGAACAATTGTACCAAGTTTCGTTGAAATCTGTCGAGTGGTTTTTGTTTCTATAACGAACATACAGGCAGACAGACAAAAAATTTTCTGATTGCATTTTTGGCGTCAGTATCGATCACTAATCACCCGCTGGTAGTTATTTTGGAAATATATTTCATGTACAGAATTGACCTTTCTACAGATTTATTATAAGTATAGATCAAAATCCGTTGCGTAGTTTTAAATATTTAAGCTTACAAAGGGACAGAGAAAGCGACTTTGTTTTTTTATACTATGTGATGATTGGTAAATAAGCTACTAATAATATAATTGATGGAACCTACTTTTTAAATTATACATGGAAAATTAAAAGGTTCATAAACCGAATTGAGATCTGCCTCGTTGACTGCCGTGCAAAGTATTACTGGGCTTTTTTCGGTTTTTCAATTTTTTTAGCAGTAGCAACGAATATGGAATTTTGTACAGTATATGGCAATGGATTATCCCCCTATTATATGGGACTTATAAGACAATTAGTGAAAAGTGGGTGTACATTGTACAGTGGCATTACGTGCTGTAATGTGCACCTCTGCCTACCCTTTCGGGGATTAAAAGCGTGACGTTATTGTCTTATTATTAAAGGGTATAGGCCACATAAACGAATAAACAAGACGAAAAACCTTTAACTTTTTTCTATATTTACAAAATTCCCCCTAGACAAAAATGCCACTGAATGGGGGACAGTGGTTGAATACGATGAGCTAAAGATGGAACTTTCCTATAAAAGACCTATATCCAGCAGAGTGGTCTGGCTGATGATGAAAATGATGATGAAGCTTTTTTCTCCTGTATCGTGGGTGCGTTTACAAACATACAAGTTCACATACACATGACACCCAGACCCGAAACAACAATTTGTGAATCACACAAAGAGTTGCTCCGTGCGGGAATCGAATCTGCTACCCGTTCCGCGGCAGCCAGTTGCCTAGCTAGCGCACCAACCGTGCAGTCTTTAGCAATTTAAACTTGAACTTTTTCAGTACTTACAAATACCCCTAGACCAAAAGGTCTCTGATTGGGGAACAGTGGTTGAATAACAAGAGCTGAAAATGGAACTTAGTCGACATCTACAATGGTCTGGCTGATGATGACAATAATGATGAAGATATAGACTCACCTATCCACGGAGATGCAGACGAGGACGTTAGAAGACAGGTAGAGGCCGAAGGCTCGCAGCACCAGTAGCAGCTTGCACATCAGGTTGCCTACTAGCCACGCGTTGGTGTACTTCCAGCCGATCTGTGGACAAAATTATATTTAAGGTCATATATTTCTTCCAAAAAGACAAACAGAGGTGTATGATAAGCTAGTTTCCTACTAGGAAAATTTACTACATTTATACAACGTCAGAAACTCTATTTTATAGGAATTGTGTATGAAATAGTGCGTTATAACGTCATTTCAGTAACGTAACGTAACGTCAGATTGTTACGTCAGATAGCAGACTTATTTTTATTTAAATAGCTAGAAATATTCGAAAATTAAGTAGATCATCAAACCTATGATTTGAAGCACAGATTTGAAGTGTGATTGTTTTTGAACATTTTATTATATTGAAAAATCGAAATTATTTATTTTTGAATGAGAAGGTTGCCCAGTTGTATATCTTATACCTCTAAAATTTGCGTACATACCTCCGCCGCTCGCACAAATTTCGGAGACAGAATGATCATTCTGTCTCCAAAATTTGTCATTCATCATAATCATAATCATGATGAATGATAATGATTATGATGAATGATAAATTATTATGATACCGAAGACACCCATACATGTAAACATGCTCTTCTTACTACCAACTTCTTGTTTTGTTTTACACAGCCTGTTTGTTTATCACCCGCCAATTTTTATTTTGAAAATTAGGTATCTTTTAAACATTCCATTTTTAAATAAAAAAATCAATAAAAAAATAACCGTCTTCAAGAAAGCGATTAAAAAACGGTTAGAAAAACATTAAATGGATCAAATTGACTTTAATTTCGAAAGTCGGTGTTTTTGAATATTGTTTGTTTCTTATTTGACGCGGACCTCCGAAATAAAAGTTATTAATCGATTTTCTTCAGTAAAGTCGGCAATTTTGTTCTTGTGTAAAGTTTTTTTTCTTTTCAAAAATGGAATATTTGAATCATAACTAACACTCAAAAAAATGCCTGGTGATAAAAAAATCAGGCTGTATAGACGAAGATATTAGTATTTCTCACACAACACCTAATCTATTACAAAACGTCTCGTTTAGTTTTGTCTTGTACGAGTACAGACGCACAAATCTTTGTATTTATAAACCAGATCCCCAAACAATCTCGGCAAATAAGAATCTGTCCCAATTAACTTCGTCCTCCAACAAGCTTTAGCTCAATTATACTTAAACTTAGAAGATCTTTAGAGACTAGCCTTAGAAGGCCACATAATAATATAGACCTTAATTGCCTTTCAAAAAGGTCAACTTTTGCACGTGTTTCGTGTACGTGGTGAAATTAAAATGGACATGTGACGGCGCTATCTAGAAATTTCATACAACCTCATGGGAAATATGCTGATGGAAATAGATTTAATGGCTAACAGGTTTCCTATATTGCTATGTTATTATATGTCTAAGTTTAATTATAAATTTTCCTTTTATTAACTAGTGTTATAATAAAATTATAAGTGTGAAAGTTTGTTTGTTTGGATGTTTGTCCGACAATCATGCTGAAGCCAGTGAACCGATTTTTATGAAATTTGGTATACAGACAGGGTATGAACTGACTTGGGAGATAGAATATCCCACAGTTTTTATCCCACCAGAATACGGGCGAATCCACTGACAGAACTGTTGCTAAATTAACTAAAAATCACGGTTTACTCGCGTATATTAATCGAGAAAAGTTCTACTAGTTTCGACTCACAGATAACTATTTATTATGAGAGCTTTTCTTCATTGATATATAAGTACATGAGTAAACCGCGATATTTAGTTATTGTAGTATGTCTCACGACAGTTATAAAACTATAATTGTTGCAGTTCATTTGCTTGTTTACAACTTGTTTAATTTTAAGTTCTCCATTGTTATGACCAGCCTGTTTATTAAAAGCCATCTTTAAAGAAAGTCTTCTTAAATCAAATCTTAAAGCAAATGCTTACTCGCCTTGCACTTTGCATACAAAATCAAATTTCCTTGTTTGACCAAAACTAAATTGAAGTCAAACAAAAACATTGCAACATCTTGACTTACAACTTAGTTACAAAAGTTAAATTAAAATACGACAATGGATCCATTAATAGGTTTCCTGGAAATAAGACAAACAAGGAACAGTTGTATTTAAATTAAAACCAGGGTACTGGGTACTAAGAAAATGAGTCTGGTGCACTCGATCTTGTAAACATTGCTTCTTTAGATTAAACTGTTACTTTCTTACTTTTTCTATGTAAACTCTTGATTAATGACTTTTTCCGAGTTATATATTATGTATGTACTTTCTAAGATTAATTCTCAAACCTTGTCCGTGTGAAAAGAGGCTTTGGTCAGCAGTAGCCACTTATAGACTGATAATAATGTGACAAAAACTAAAGAGCACTAACAACTTTCTGTCCTTGCCATACTTACCTTTTTTACATTTTATCATGCCCGTACAAACACCAATTTAGAAAATTACGCGACTGCCTTTTTTCCAGCATCTTGCCAATTAGGTTAATTTATGTTCTACTAGAGTGGTTCCTCCCCACTTATTAGATAGTCTACTATATAGGTCAGGGGTTCCCAACCTCTTCCTGGGTAGGGACCACTTGGGACTTTATATCATCGTTATTAGGTTAGGGATCATTAATGTTATTATTTTTTTCTATATATATTTAGTATCTACAACTTAAAAATACCAAAAAAATAAGGAATAAAAACTAACTTAAAACTAAAATAAAGGCAATAGGCGTGGTTAGGTGTGGTTAGGCGTCGAAGTACTCGTCCGCATCGCTGTCATTGGGGAACGTTCCCAGAAGACTGGCCGCATTGCCACGTTGTATGGCAATGCTTATCTTTTGACCGAAGAAATAGCCATCCTTCTGGTCACGCGTAGAGTCGAATAGCTTATGTGCAATTTCTTTATATAGAGAATGTGCACCAGGACCCCATGGCCCAAGTGTTTCGACCCCAAACGGCTCAAAACAATAATTGCCAACTAAGTTAGAATATTTGCGCCGCTTGAGGTCCTCTGCCGCGGAAGCAGCCGCACCAGCGCATGCAGCAGTACTTAGAAGGTGAGATGGCGCAAGGGTGTCTACACACGTAGCGTCCCACACCAAAGGCCTACCCATCTTCCAAGGCAGCAACGACATACCATCTGGTCTCTTGCCATCATCACGTACCAAACCATTAGGTTCTAATACGGCTGGTACGCCGGCTGAGGCGAGAGCACGACGAATAATGTCGTTGATGCTGGCATGACGACTTATGCGGCCTGCACTTCTACGACATGAAAGACCATGGTGTCCCGAGCCATCGACTCTTTCTCCACAGTGGCAACAATGCGGAGAGACACAGGGAGCACCCAACCGTAAGCACACAGCTAGCCGGAACGTAATGTCATCCAACATAGTTCCTATGTAGGGTGACGGGAGCGCCTGAAGCCACAAACCTGATTCCCACTCTCCCACAGCCAATAAGCGAGCTCGCTCTGCAGCATTAGAAGAAGAGTTGATTAATGACTCACGAATAATACTGCACAGCGGCACGTCCCATTGTCTCTGAGAAGAAGGGTGAACAGGTAAATCAGTAAGTGGACAGGCCATTTTCCAAGCTTCCACTGCATCAGTCAAACACGGCACCTCAAAACTAGCCAGTGATGGAGAAAGAATTTTCCTGACTAATTCAGAGGTACTGTGGACCGATGAGAGAAATGCTGGTAAGCTAATACTTGAAATTTTGCGGACGCCGAGCCCACCCATGCGAATGGGAAGGGTAGCTTGTTGCCAAGCACGGTCATCCAAAGCCACATTAAGTATGGATGATAATGTGTGTCTGATAATTTTGTCTACATTTTCCAAAATATGTGAATTTTTCCATATATGAGATGCGCGGAGAATATAAGTAAATTTTGGTCCAAAACAACAATACCGAATCAGAGTGAAAGCCGAATGTGAGTTGATTTTGTGTAGTCTATCCGAAATATTATTGAAATTTTCTATTTTGTCTTCGATGAATGAAGGAAAACATTCATCGAATATTGGAGAACCTAGGAGGTGAAGTGAATTTTTATCTTTAATTTTGATATTGGGAGCTATTTCCTGAAATTTTGATAAAATCGTTTGTCGGTCAGTAGAGTTAGGTATGTAAATTTCACATTTAGATAAATTTAGGTCAAGGCCAATGGAATTTAGTCTTTCTTTTAATATGGTAAAATCTTTTAAAACAGTGTTGACGTCACCTCCTAGAGTTCCGTCATCTAAATACCATACGTTAAATTTGGAATTTAGTTCCCGAATAATAGGATTTATGGCTAAACTAAAAATGGCAGGTCCAAGAGGGTCTCCTTGTTGACAACCGACGGCCGATTCTATTAAATTGTCCTTATATAGTAATTTCTTGTGTTTCTTCTCATTCACTTATAAATTCTGATTATTGAATTCAGAGGAGCAACCTCTCAGTTTTATGGTATAAGCCTGTAAACGAGGAGACGGATGGTAAGCAATCACCGCCGCCCATGGACATCCGAAACACCTGAGTTACAAGTTGCCTGGCTTTTGGAGAGGGGGTAATTGGACCTCCGGTAACCTCACTCACACAACGAAACACAACGCAAGTGTTGTTTCACGTCGGTTTTCTGTGAGACCATGGTATCACTTCGGCCAGCCCAATCATGCCCAAGCATGGCTCACCCACACTTAGTATTTGCCGGTAAATTATGATACACACGAAACTTTAGTCAAATATGTGGTGATAGAGGTGTACAGTACGGTACATGTGCAATGTATAACCCAATTTTTACCCGACTGCGCCAGAAGGAGGCTTATGTTTTCATTAGTAATGTTATGAGTCCCATGTCAATCCCCATTACAATCGGGCACAATTTCAAATTCCTTACTGTTACTGCGAAAGAAGAATCGAAAAATCTACAAAAATACTTGCTGAGCAGACTATAGGGTAGATGACTTTCTAATTGTTATTTTAATGTCTGTCTTGTAGATTATTTTCAAATATTAGACAAGTATTTCTTATTTTCTTACTGTACCAAATACTTTCGAAGTTATATCGATTTTATATATCGCGTGACATCACTTCTAGGTACGTTTTATATTAGGTGCAGATGGTGGCCACTGGGGCGGTTTCAGTGCGCTAAAAATCCCACACTCCCTAGTTTTTTCCCCGAAAAGCTAGGTACCTTGTAAAGCTTTCCCCCTGTCAAAAAAAGAAGGTACGTTTTCTACGTAAAAATGACGTATTTGCTCCCAATCCTAAACTTTGATTCGTTTCGTTTTATAAGTATTGTTATCTTAAGTTCTGTCCAATATGTTTTCATTGCCTAACTGACAGACTAAATAGATTTTTAATTGTCACACCCCGTCATCATCAGTGATCAGTGTAGTTCAATGTAAAACTATAGTTTACAAATCTAACTTAACCAATACATCATCCTATCACACACAGCTATAAATACCAGCGACCTTCTAATTCCCAGACAGTCTATATCTAAAGCAATCCAATTTATTCTCGTAAAGTAATTCGAGCTTCATACAAACAAATAAAAGGTAAAAATGTAAAAGTTAATAAAACTTTATCCAAATACTGGATATACGTTTTCATTAAAGCGTGATAGAAATAAATCTCAAATGTCATACTGTAGAGGTACCGTATTGTTTTATTCAAATGTTTTGAGCTAAGCTCTGAGTTGATGCCACGTAATTGATTCAAGATTGTAATGTTGTACTTTAAATAATAGCTCTGAAAGGTTTATTGTTTTCTTTTCAACATATTTATCTCAGTGAGTGGGGGTTTTGGATAATCTTTTTTTAAATTATGCGTCAATTCAATGTTTTATTTTAAAGGTTTTGATTTTTTTATATCATAGTGTGATACTTAGTAATAGAGTAAGCAGGTAAAATTGAAACATTATTTATATTTAAGTATCTAGCTGTTGCCCGAGACTTTGAGTTTTCGATTTTTTCTAAGGTAAAATATTTTTAAATTACTCTTTAGTATGTTGATATACTAAGGCAGTTGTCCCACCGGCAACGATGAACGAGTAACGAGTAGAGCTAGAACTAGAAACGAGTGAAACGAGTGAAAACAAAAACAAACAAGTGAAGCGAGCACTCGCCGGCAGTGTGAACAGTCAGCGATCAACTATTTGTATATGCATCTCTTTTGTTTACACGGAAAGTATATCTATTGTACGTTTCTTGAGCGAGAAAATAGCCGATAGTTAGTCGTTCACTCGCCGTTGGTGGGACAACTGCCTAAGGAGTAACTATCTGCCAATAAAGGTCCCGTCAAAATCAGAACAGCCGTTTCAGAGATTAGCCGGAAAACACACTGATAAAAAATGTGACTTTGATATATGTATCGTATGTATACGGTATATAACAGACACTTTAATTTTGGACTGCCTCGTTGGCCGAGTGGTTGCAAGTGCGACTGGTCAAGTCGTGCGGCAAGGGGTCTCGGGTTCGATTCCCGGGTCGGACGAAGTATTACTGGGCTTTTTTCGGATTTTCGAAGATGCCATGATGCAATAATATGTATTTTATATTATGTAAATGTAGTTTTTTATGGAATAGCCGGCAAACGAGCAGACGGCATATCTCAACACCAGAGGAGTCAAATGCGTTGCCGGCCTTTTAAAAAAATCTTCTATCAAACCAATTTTATTGAGTCCGCTCGTCCTTTCCAAATAATAAATGGAACTCAATATTTTTCTATTGATTTTGCTATTTCAAATAAAAACACACCATTTTGTTATTTCACGTGTAGTCATACCCTTTTTCTACGAACCACCACACACAGTGGTGAAAACGAGTGGCCTCTACAAATATTTGTATGGCGTGGCAATCAAACCTGTAGCCTGTTCGACTACTGTGCCAATCGTATCGTAAACATATCGACGGTTAAAAGGAAATAGGGTATAAGCGACAAAAAATGAAATGTTCAGGAGAGCCGTTTTAACTCGTCTGTCGTCGAAAGAATACTAGGAAAATGTTTTTTTTTTCTTATGGAATAAACGCCAAAAATGTCATCGTAGAGCCATGAGAGTAAGCGCATTCGAAAGAGCGGAAATTTTAACGTAGGATAGCATAATAAACTTATTTTTGACCAAAATGTCGCTTATATAAATGTCGATATGTATGTGTACTGGTACGAGTTAGGATCGGTTCAAATCTGACGTAAAATACGTCGAGCGTATCATCGATCGTACTAACGTATCATCGGTTGAGTGTGAACGGTCAATTGTTTTTCTATACATTTGTCTGTTCTGACGTTACGCGACCGATAATACGCGACGCATGTTCCGTCAGATATGAACCGACTCTTGATATTGTATCGTCACTCCTTTTTATACTCAAAGGTGTGGGCAGAAGTGCACATTGCGGCACTTAATGCCACTGTACACCATTTATATTATAGGTTCCATATAATAGGGGGTGAGCCTATTGCCATATACTGGGTACAATGTCATACGCCGTGCTATTACTGAGAAATTTTCGATAACTGATAAAAGCCCTGCAATACTGTGCTTGACCCAGAAATCGAACCTGATACCCATTGCCATTCGCATTTGCGACCACGCGACCAACTTGGCAGTTACTAGTGATATAATTACGTAAATATTGTGATACCATGTAAAACAATGGAAATTTAATACAGAATTTCACAGAATTCAGGCAACTTAGTCAGGTAATATTTTCGAAGAAGCTTGACTAGTTTCGGGCTATATCGGGGCTCATAATCTTAAGCTACGAGCGTAGCGATATTATTACGAGCAACCCATTTGCGGCTAACGTAGCTGATTGATTGGTATATATTTACTTTTCTCTACGTATTTATAATCACACATGTTATCGTGCGACAGGTTGTATCGACAGCCTTCAGGAAGCTGAAGGGCGTGACTGATTACTAGATCTAAGTCTTAATGAGGATACAAATAGTTATTATTGATATGGTTACATGTTAACGAAAGATATTACTTATTCGCTTTGAATTTATTACTAACCGCCGTACTAGTCACTTAATGGTTACTTAACCCAGTCAGCAATTGTTTCGATACAAAATCTTTACGGAATAGTTTAAGTAATCGTTAAATGTCTCGGAGTGTGCCAGTATGAGTTTTAATATCGCTCAATTCAAACTTAACTCAAACCTTCTCCGTGCGAGAAGAGGTTTTTGAATGTAATGTCGAATAATCGACTGCACGGTTGGTGCGGTAGCTGGGCAACCGACTGCCGCGCAAGGTGTAGCGGGTTCGATTCCCGTTTGGAGCAATTCTTTGTGTGATCCACAAATTGTTGTTTCGGGTCTGGGTGTCATGTGTATGTGAACATGTATGTTTGTAAACGCACCCACGACACAGGAGAAAATCCTAGTGTGGGGCAACGTTTTAAAAAAAAATAAAAAAAAAATGTGTATGACAGCTTAAAATACAATACATTGGTCCCTACTTTTCTGTGTTAGTACTCGTAGAAAGTTGTAGTCGACTTCATAGACGACTCCTAAAAAAAATTGTAGACCAAATCGAATCCTATTTTCATACCTACTATTGATAGAAAAAAATAAAATCAATAGGCAAGGTTTTACACAATCCATATATTTTCAGAGAGGCATTGTTTTCCTGAAAACACGAGACCTCTGCCTACCCCCGCTCTTTAACCATTGTTTCATTGTTTCAGTAACTTCAAAGCTATTGTTATAAATCTTAAAAGAAATGTAACTTTACTTTGTTCTTGCAGAAAACGTTTGTACAAATAATCTTAAGAATACGAGTGGAATAAATAATGAGATTTTTTGTAGGTTTAAAGTAAACAGTTTTTTTATCGAATCGTGAAGAAAATATCGTGGTTGTGTGTATATGATATCATGTATGGGATCAACCCTATTTTAACAATTTTGAGAATAATAAAATGATACAATCATAGAGGCACAGAATATTAAACCATCGAAGCACAATTCTAGACTCCGTGCTACTACTAAGAAATTTTCAATAAACCGAAAAACATACATATTTATATACGTAATATATACAGTGCGGATTCTGCACAATTACAAAATCATTAAACATTTAAATCTAATTTCAAAATACATAGCTCTCTCTTTTGTCTTCGGTTAGATCCTAAACACTTTTCAGATTATTAATTGAGCTCCAATTTCGTAAAACTAATGGGCTGTAACAATGTTCTAGAATTTACTCAGTTCGTCATTATTAATACTAATTGAAGTTTTGTTTGTAGAGGCACATTAATTATCGTAATATCACGTTTTTGTTTTTATATGAAGGGGTAAGCCAAGTTATGTTAAAAAACCTTTTTTTTCGACCTTCAAAAGACGCCTAACTTTTTGGGGGAAAAATTAGGGAATGTGGGAGTTTTACGTCACTAAAACATCCCCGGTGGCCACCATTTGCACCAAAAGGAGGCACCGAGGCCCCGAGTTTTTTTTTTTTGAGGAGGGAAAATCACTCTTTTACTGACTAAAAACCACCCCGTTCCTACTCCTGTCTGTCGAGCCGGAACCCTGGCAAACCCGCTAGGTAGTCTGCAGCTCCGGATTAGGCATCGGCATGTAATAGGGTACTGTTATATCGGAATAACTAAAACCTAAAATATAAATCAAAGTTGAGTTTCCTATTGCATTGACGTCAATGCAATTGGAAACCGTTGTTATTTTTGTAATCGATTCTAAATTGTTTTTCGGGCAGATTGAATCGGACTTACGTCAGCCATAGTTAGCTTGTAATACGTGTCAATCTATATCTATACATATAATAAAATCGTAGAAAAGTGCTGTCTGTACATTGAAAATAAAAATAAAAAAAATAACCGGGGTTATTGTTATGTCGATATCGAACCCAAAAATGTAATTAACTTTTTTTTTGTCTGTTTGTCTGTTTATCTGTTTGTCTGTCAAAAGTCAAGTCAAAAAAGTCAAAGCATTTATTTCAATTAATCCTAAATTAGGCACTTTTGAAACGTCAAATTGAATTGTCCGTCAGTCTGTCTGTCAGTGAAGCTAGGCGCTCGTTCCAAAGTGTTGTTTCGAATGGAGAAGAACGAGCAAGAAACTCCATCTACTTTTACGTTACTCTTTTCAAAAAATGTTTTTTACAATATCTCTGATACATTATTTGATCATTTACCTATTGTATATATATGTAGGAACAATGTAACGACAATACGACGTCAAAACTATGGGACTATGTTTGTCTATGCGCGCTAATCTCAGAAACGGCTGATCCGAGTTGGATGCGGTTTTCACGAATATATTGTGGTATGCTTTAATTTTCATTTAGTGTTTGTTTCATGTCAATCGGTTCATAAATAAAAAAGTTATGTCAAATTAAAGAATCACGTCGAACACTATTCTATGCTTATACCAATAATCTCCGCAACTATTTGACGGATTTGGTTGAAATTTGGTACAGATATAGTTTAGAACCTTAGAAAGGACATAGGATTTTTATTTCAAAAATCAAAAAATAAAAAATAAATTTATTCCGGACATACAGCGCATGTTCAATTCCGTACTATAAGTACGAAATTGAACAATAGTGGTCCCGCTGTTTCGTATATTCTAAATTGGTTTCGTTGTATTTGTCAATTAATAATTTTATTAGTTGGGTTTTCCTGGTTTTCTGGTTAAACTATTTAACGTAGGTTTAGTTTGATATCGATTATTAGTAGTTACTGTAGTTAGTTTGTTTAATAAAATTGTAAGTCTAATTTATAAATTAATTAGATTAGATTTCGTCGTTTCTTTTAAATTATTTAGTTTAAGCTTGGTTATTATAAATTCGTAATTCGTAGCTTTCTTTAGTTTTAAGTTAGTTTTCATCTTAAGTTCGGAAAGATTATAATATTTCTTTAGTTTAAGTCCGTTTTTAAACTATTTTTTCAATGCCCTAAGTGAGTATACATCTATTAAATTCAAACGCAGAGCTCATTATGTTGATTTTTGAAGAGTTCCCTGGAATATTTTCCACATCTCATTTTTGAAGAGATCCCGCGAGATCGGGAACTATGTGGTTATACCAAAAATTTGCCGGAAGTCACTATTCCACGCGAACGAAGTCGCGGGCAAAAGCTAGTTATTCAATATATCTTTAAGCGTATTAATAGTGTTTTTAAACCATCTTCCGACCCGCTCCGTAACCGTACCATGTTGCTACTGAGAATTTGTAAAAACTGAAAAGAACTCATCAAAGTAATACTTTGTCTGTCAACGGGCCGAACCATGAACCAAGAACAGTACATGCCATAATGTAATTTTGCACTGTGACACAAAAAGTCGGCCCTGCCCAATGATATTATAAGTAAAAAAGGTGTAGATACGTTATAAGCATTTAGAAAGTGGCACATTAAAATGTGCACATTAAAATGTGTGTTAGTATGGGACTGCGAAATGGAAAATAAAGAATGGGCGTGGCTATTTTTATGTTTTGGCTGGTAAACGAGCGGTCGACTCACCTGATGGTAAGCAATAGCCGTCGCCGATGGACACCCGAAATACCACCTTGTGTGGCTTGTAACGTCCCTCCCCATTAAGTGTCACGTATTATGTTGAAAGGAAATCCACGACGACATCTCCTCTTTATATTTTTGCTTCATGGGTCGTGCAAATTACGATTTAAAAAAGCTTTCTATCCTTCTAACTTCGTCATTGTATTGACTTTGAGACAAATGGACGCGCACGTCTTGTATATTTTTTATATACCATTGAGCAAGGGACTGTCTAATTGGCTGTCGTGTTTACAACTTGATAAACGAGGCAGATTAATATTGTTTTCTTAGAAGTTAGATTGTTAGTGTTTATTATATGGAAGGATTTAATCAGGTTCTTAGTTATTTCACGTTAAATTCTTAGGATGTTGTCATTACTGAGTCTATTTATAGGTCTGGCGCTAATTTTGGTAATCCAATTACTGCGTGTTTGGTCTTGTGATTTACTACTCGTAACGCGTCTGTTCAGTACGGATTATAATAATGGGAATAATCATTTTAGTAACATGATAAGCAAAAGTAACTGTAACAGAATTTTTGTTCGTGTTGTGGCAAAACGAATTGACAAAATAAACTTAAAGACTTTATCATTTTATCAGATGTCAATTCTATCATTTTCTTCTTTAGGTTAACACATTAAACGCCATGGGGCCCCGCTAGCAGAGGATTTGCCTTCAATTCTATTAGCAGTCAAAGACTTAAGTAAAGAAATGTATTAAATAAAGTTATAAAACTAATTACTAGTTTAATTAGTAGTGCAGGATTAATAAATCTCTACCTAAACTTTTGGAGAATGACGAGTTTAAGTGTGGGAGAGCCATGCTTTGGCACGATCGGAGTTGATACCACGGCCTCTCAAAAAACCGATGCACGCACCAACGCAAGCGTTATTTCACCAACGCTTGCGTTGTATTTTGTCGTACGGTTGAGTTTACTAGAGGCCCAATTAGCGAATCCCAATCCTCTATCTCTTCAATCTCTAAAAGCCCAACAATCCTCGAATTCCTAACCCCTAAAAGACCGACAACGCGTTTAAAAAAACGCCTCTAGTGTTTCGGGTGTCCATGGGCGATGCCGATTGCTTCAGGTGATCCGTCTGCTCGTTTACCGGACAATCTATCCCATAAAATATGTTTAATGTTAGGTTACGTAATAGTTGGAGCTCTGTATGGCCCTCTAGTCGAAGATTCCAAGTTGTATACTTGTCTAGAAAATGGTACCATTGCAAAAGTGTGCACAGCACTCCAGGGGAAGTAGTGTGAAACATCTCAAGCAGGAAAATGTGTAGGAATTTATTCGATACTGTGTTTATTCGTCCGAGTGGTCGTGCTTACAACTAGTAAGCTTAGTATCGTGTGAACTTTGTCAGTTACTTGCCTGCCCGTGACACTATTCTATGGCATGGGAACCTGGTAGTTTATTGATGTGTGTAAATAGAGGTTTAGTATTTCTTATTGGCAGTTTTGTTCATTTTTTCTTCCATGATATAATTTCTTTAAGTAAATAGACTGCACGATTGGCGCGGTGGCTAGGCAACTGGCTGCCGCACAACGTGTAGCGGGTTCAATTCCCGCACGGAGCAACTCTTTGTGTGATCCAAAATTGTTGTTTCGGGTCTGGGTATCATGTGCATGTGAAATTGTATGTTTGTAAACGCACTTAGTATTTTCTCCTATATCGTGATACAGGAGAAAATATTAGTGTGCGGCAACGTTTCAAAAAAAATACCAGCAAGCGGTAATTTGTACTTTATTACCTACTGAAGACCGGTGATTTTCGTCCACGGCTTGTCCGATGTGCCCAATTCATGCCGCCCTGCTAACCACTTAGTTTATTCAATATCCATGCAACGCTAGTGTTGCAACGCAGAGTAAGTACAAAGTTTCACAATATCAATATCGATCGATCGGAATTGGATACAACAATAAGCCGCCTAGAACTTATAACTCCAATACTAACATAAGTCAAGCATTCCAAGTTATTTAGAACTTTACGTCTTTGAAGTATTATTACGTTAGTGAACTAAATTGTAACTGCAAATATAATGCAAAATCATACAATTGGTGCTAATTACAGCTATTTTACGGTGGTACAGCATAGCTGCTTTATGCAGCTTGAATGGGCCGACTCGACTAGTGATTTAGGTACCTCCTTCTTGCAGAATACTATGTGTGTTACATTTCATCTAGTGAGTGAGAGTGAGGAACCCAACTTGCTGTTTGATTGCATAATAATATATGTTAACATTCTCGAGAAGCCCTCCTCCCGGTAATGATTCCTACCATAATATGCAACGCACTCTCGAACTTATCTTTTAATATATATTCGTCACCAAAAAAAGTTGATCTACACCTACAAAAAATGTAGGGAGGTAGGTGAGATCTACCTCCCCACATTTTTTCTGCGAAAATCTATAATACCCTAAGGGGAAGAAATTCCAATCGAACGTAGTCGCGAAAAAAAAATAAACAATGAAGACTAAGGGTGCCTTTCCATCAGAGATGTGCTATGTAGATATGCTACGAAGATGAAATAGCTAAGCTGCGAAACTATGTGACCGTTTCCACTGATACTAAGCTATATAGCTGTGCGAGGAAAATACGCAGCTCGAGTATGCCATGTATCAATGATACTTAAATCGGAAACCATCCAAAGCACGCATCTTTTTATATTAAAAAAACATAGCCTAACTGGGTCCGTTGTCACCAGTGTTAAGCTATGTGTACCAATGAATATGATTGGTGAATGCCAAACACATCAACAGCAACGTAGCATAGCACATCTCTGGAGTAAAAGCATCCTAAAAAAGAAGAAATAATCTTCGTTCTATTCAATATTTTTCCAATACTATTTAAACTCAGCAGCGCCTCAGCAGACTCAATTAGTTACGAAATCAAATAGCAGATAAAATATCTGAATTAGGATTTCCTACAAAATGTCTGTTTTGCCGTCTTCCTCTATTTCCTTATTGGTTTAGTGGTTGTAAATGCCACAGTTTGGGACGAAATCCTGTTACCGATCCTTCGGGTTTGAGCTAATTTTGGGCTTTTCCATCCGTTATTCTTAATGAAGTATTGCTCGTGGGAAGCCAGAAAGCAATTGGGTTTGTTAAGCTTCTTGTTTGATCTTCTCTACTCGAATCTACACTTTGACGAGCACTTAGCTGCCGGACACATTGACGGATTATTTGTTGACGTTTCAAATTTACAAAAACTAGATTCACTTCGTCTTTGTAAAAAGCATTACCTACCGTACTTATTTTTTAAGGACGTAAATCATCCAATAACTTCTCCCGCCTTGGTTAGAGTATTAGACTGTTACTGAATAAAAACAACCCCGTTCCTGCTCTTGCTTTTCGAGCCGAAGCCCTAGTAAACCGCTTGGTAGTCCGCAGCTAAAGTATTACCAACAGATTATTTTTTTAAAATTTACCACAAAAATAGTACTAACCTCAAATGAAACAGCACTGATCACTGATTAGATCCATTGATGTACCAATCCTGGATCTGAGATACTTCAAGTCAAGAAAATATACTATACTTAGTCAGTCCGTCGCTCATTTAGTGCCCATTTAGAACAAGAAAGCTTTCAGCTTCAATAAGAATAAACTACTACACAGATTTTCTTGAAAAAGTAGTTGCGTGGGTAGGCATGTTATATTGGTATTTATCTGAGATCTTCTAAGATCGCGGTCGTGGGATATATGTCATGGTAAATTTGATTTTATTTCGATTTCCGCAAGCTTCATATTTGTAACTGTTATATGTGTGGTGGTGTATGTTATATGTGTACTTAAATATAGAAGTACATGATTTTCTATTGTACTGTTCTGTACAATAGAACAGTTTTGTATGTAAAACTCAGTAGGCACCTAATTCTTAAAACGTAAAACGTAACGTAAACGAATCTATAAAAACCTATATAACCTAAAAAGTGCTATGGAAATAAAAGTACCCTTAGTACGAGTTTGTTTTCTATAATAAGCCAGTTCGAATAAACGAATTAATCAGAGCGACAAACGCGCTCTCGTTTCGATTACTTTAAACGTAAAGCAAACTCATACTAAAGAATCTGCTAGAAAGATTTTTTTTCGAAATCAAACAAAATCTAGTCATAATAATGTTTTACTAATAAACTGTGGACAGTTTGGTGAGTCAGCACTCTAAATATTTAACTTTAACCAACGATTTATGTCTACAATAACGCCCATTACCACCGGTCAAATTCTAGGAACATTCTCACAATTTAATAGAGCCTAAAAGGTTGCTCTTTACAAAGGTAATCCGAACCAAGGTAAACTAAAAATTTAAAGGTCATATTTGTGTTTTTTTTTCTTTGCCAAATTAAATATACATTTTAAATCATTATAGAACTTTAAATATATTAAAATAAGGTCCAATTTTCTCGTAACAGAATAAAAAGGGATTTTTAATGTAATTTAATATTACAGTAATGTTTCATTTATGTAAATTAAAAAGTGTCATTATACATAGATTATATTTTTATGAGCTTTTGCTTTAAATATTTTTTATTTTACAGTCAAAAATCTATTGTAGTGTTTTGATTTAATGTGTGATTTGAAGATGCTTGAAGTTTAAAAATACTTACCACCTCCTTAGGAATTGTTTTCGGAACAAAAACGTTACCGTTAGCTCAGATGTCTTTGACCCTAGGGCTGACTTTGAGCTAACTTTTAGACAAATTATTTTACGCTTTGTTCTGGATTCCTATCGTTTATAGAATTTGAATCAAAGACACCTTCTAGGTTCAAAGAAACCTGATCTTAAACTATTCCTTAGTAATCGACTAAGAAATAGTTTAAGTAATCATCAAATGTCTCTGAGTACGGCTGTAAATCTTTATCTTCTTGACACAACTTCACGCCTGTCGCCTGGAGGCAGGCAGAGACAAAAGACTGCCAATTGCTACGACTCTTACATACCTCTTTCGCTTCATCAACAGTCATCAGTATTTTCAAGCATGCATAAAAGTACTTTTAATTTTGCCCTTCTTTAATATATCGCCAATCTTCTTGACCTTTATCTAAAAAGGCACTTGGCCTAGCAAATATTTTAATATAAAAAATATATCTTCGGTTTACCTATCTTTTAGTATGATTGCCTATCGAAAATCGAACTACCCTTTGTAATCTAATATTTATAGTTCTTTAGTATTTACCAATAAGCTGTGTTAATCGAATCATTGAGTAAACCCAGACGATTCTGTTTTCACTCGAGTTGGGTTGCCATGGTAACCGATTCTTTTATTCAAAACCTTTACGGTGATTTTCTACCAGAGATGTGCTATGCTACGTTGCTGTGGATGTGTTTGGCTTCCACCAATCATATTCATTGGTACATATAGCTTGGCACTGGTGGAAACGGACTAAGCTAAGCTATGTTTTGTATATGGAAAGATGCGTGCTATGGATGGCTTCCCTACTATCGATACATCGCCGTTTCACGTCGGTTTTCTGTGAGGGCATTGTTTTCTAAGACTCTGGTCGAGTCGGCCCATACATGACGAAGCATGGCTCTCCCACACTTTATCACAATAAGACTAAACACCTTTTTGCGTCACTATTAATAGTAACTGTAACACCTACTATATCACCAAAAAGCACACTAATAAATACTTTGTCCTTGACTTTGACTTTGACCTAATTACCGAAAAATTTACGCAGAAAAAGGTATCACATATTTGCCCGGCTCGTTAGGTATAAAAGAGGTATGTTGTAAAACATAATGATGTAATTAAGTATTTCAAATTAGTAGTACAAATTCTAGAAACCCATTCCTAATGATCCAACGTGAGTCCAAACTTTATAAGCTATGTTTATTAAAATTAAACTTCAGCGCCAACGAATTGGGGTGCGGTGCCAGAAGACCTCCCCGTGGTGCACCCTGGGTACAGGTAATAGTCCCCCTAACGGGGGTGATAGGGTTGGAGTGGCTATTGCCTGTAGCGAACTTCTGGACGAAGCGGAAAGACCCGAGATGGGTTCCAAAGGCGGCAGGCTCTGTGCTGACACATGGACTGCGCCTCCGAGGGAGCGTCTTTCCACCCGTCTCTCTGACTTAGCAGAGAGCGTGGCGGAGAGGCAAGGACGGTGCTCGTTGTGCACTCACCCTGCCAACGAGCAGCATCGGGGCACAAGTTGTTCCCGACTGCAACCGTTGATATCGTAATCCGGGAAGATGTCATGGTCATGTTTTATGACTCTGAACGGGACGAGGGTCTTGGCTTGATCGCCCGGACCGCGAGGAAGTTAACCTCTATAAAAAATTCCTCCAATACCAAGTTCTGGTGCGCGGCGAGGGTATGCGTGGCTGAGGAGTAGTGTCAGTCTCGAGCGCACCCCCAGCTAGGGGACCGGTGGACCCTCTAGTTGGGATACAAATATACACTTACCCAGGTACAGGGGGCACTGCCTGGGTGGACTGAATATTTCCCCCACACTCGTGGGAACTGTATGGGAAAGAAAATAAAATCAATAAAACCACCAGAGGAGGAGAGGGCAGGTGAGCTTAGCTCGCCTGCAGTTGTTGTGGCAGAGAGCCTTAATGGCTCTGATACCCGTGGGGAGGCGCTGGACTCGTCCAGCAAGTCCCACACACGGGTCCCAAGCTGGAAGGCGTCGGACTCGGAGTCCGACTCCTCATCAGTGTTTGCCGCGAGCGTGAGCTCTCAGCGACAGACAAGGGCGGCTTTCAAGCGCCCCAGGACGGAGGAGGGTCGGGGATTGTCCTCGTCCTCCAACGCGCAGGAGGCCCCGGCCCCCCCTAAAATCCCCACGGCCGCGCGGGGTGGAGGCAGGGGGAAGGGCAAGAGGTTGGCAGGTACTGCCCGGCCCAAGCCGGCTGAGCGTCCTGCCGCAGAGGGTAGCGCCCTAATCAGTGCCGTCCACTCGGACTCCTCCGTGATGAAGGTTGTGGATGCCGAGGGCTTGAATGGTGATCGTGGCTCTGAGACCCTTCGTCAAGCTGTCAGGGAGGGACTTCGCCAGATAGCAGGAAAGAAATCCCAGCCTGCCGGAGCCGCTCAGCTGAAGTCGGTGGAGGCCGAAATTATGGCGGCGGCCTTCGATATATGTAGGGTTCCCTCGGCGGGGAAAGTACATCGGGAGCTGGCCGACATGCGGCGGGAGCTGACGCGCTTGTCGGCCTCCAATGCGGCGCTGGAGGCCGAGCTCCGGGCCACTAAGGCTGAGCTTGCCATTTGCCGAGGACGTCAACCTCAGCCTCCGGCGGAGCCTGATTTGGTGGAGCTACTTCGCAGGGAGATGGCTGCTTTCCAGCAACGTTTTAATGTGCTGGAGAGCAAACTCCTCCGTCCCCCGCTAGCGGCCTCGAGTTCAGCGACCTCGAGGTCATACGCGGCCGTTGCGGCCAGGCCCTCGACCTCCTCTGGTCGGACTAGCCGCGGTACTCAACCGGTGGCAAGGCCACAAGCGGCTCCCCCAACAAGGGCCCCAGCTCCTCCAGTGGTGCAGGCTCCGGCTGGCGGGCAGGCGGTAAATGCGTCTACCGGACGCAGAAGAGGGAGGAGGGGTGCAGCGGCTCAACAAGCTGCCCCAGTCACAAGCGAGCCCACCCTGCCGGCAAGTGGTGACTGGCAAGTAGTTGGCGAGGCGAGGAGAGTCGCCAAAGAGGCGAGGAAGCGCCGCAAAAAGCGCAGCGGCAGCGGCGTCAGCAGCAGCGCAAGGAGAAGCGCGCTGCGGCCTTGCTTCTCGCCCCTAAGACCGCGGCTGTAGTTATTACGCTACAGCCCGATGCAGTCCAGAGGGGTGTAACGTATGGCGACGTCCTCGCCAAATTGAAGGGGGCGGTGACTCCCGCGGAGTTCGGGGCCCCTGACGGGTTCTCAATGAAGGTGACGGCAACTGGAGCCCGTCTACTTGAGGTCCCCGGCGCGGCCAGTGGTTCATCCGCCGACGCCCTAGCCGAAAGGATTAGGGCGTGTCTCGGTGCGGAAGAGGTTCGCGTGTCCAGGCCCACCAAGTGCCTTGACTTGCGTATATTGGGTCTGGACGACTCCGTGACGGAGCACGAAGTGGTGGCCGCTGTCGCCAGGACGGGAGGGTGCCCTGTTGACCAGGTCAAGGCAGGCACCATCCGTCCGGACAACTCGGGGCTGCGCACGGTGGTGGTAAGCTGCCCCGTGACAGCGGCCAAAAAGATTAAGGAGGGCAGAAGGCTCCTGGTGGGGTGGGTCTCGGCGCAGGTCAAGCTGCTCGAGGCCCGGCCTCTGAGGTGCTACCGCTGCCACGTGGGCCACCACGTGAGCGTTAAATGCACCTCGGAGGTTGACCGCAGCGACCGCTGCTTCCGCTGCGGTCAGCCCGGTCACAAGGCCGGTACGTGCACCGCCCCGCTGCACTGCGATGCATGTGCGGCGGCTGGCAAGCCGGCCAATCACCGGGTCGGGAGCAAGGCCTGCTCCCCGCCTACCAAACCCAGGGGTAAGGGTAGGCCCTCCGCCGCCCCCGTCGTTTCCGCCACCGCCGCCGCCGCAGTCGCCACTGCTACCGCCGCCGCGGCCACCGCCAGCCGTAATGCCGCCAGGGAGGAGGTCGTGATGGATTGTCAGTAATGACTCCATTCCGCCTCCTCCAGGCGAATATCAACCACTGCGCCGCCGCTCAGGACCTTCTACTCCAGAGCATGGCGCAGTGGTCAATAAATGTCGCTGTGGTCTCCGAGCCGTATTTCGTCCCGCCCAGGGATCACTGGGTTGCGGACTTGGACGGCTCGGTGACCATCATCTCGTCGGCCGCCGCCGGTACCCCGACTCTCGAGAATGCTCGGAGAGGCCGGGGTTGTGTCGCAGCACGGTTCGGAGAGATCGCTGTGGTGGGCGTGTATTTTTCTCCGAACCGAACTCTCGCCGAGTTCCACAACTCCCTGAGGGAGTTGGTCGCCGTCGTCGTCGGGTTCCATTCCCTCCCCGTGCTTGTCCTCGGGGACTTCAATGCCAAAAACTTGGCTTGGGGTTCCCGGCTCACTGACGTTCGGGGTAGGATGGTGGAAGACTGGGCTCTGGAGACAGGCCTAGTCGTCCTGAACCGGGGTTCTGTCCCCACGTGCGTGCGGATGCAGGGCGAATCGGTGGTGGACATATCGTTCGCCAGCCCTGCTCTGTCAGCTCGTGTCGTTGACTGGCGCGTTATGGAGGAGGTGGAGACGTTCTCGGACCACCGGTACATCCGGTTTGACGTCTCCACCGAGGCCGCGAACCCGCCAGCCAGACAGGCCTCATGTGGCCCGCGTTGGGCGCTGAGACAGCTGGACCGGGAGCTTTTCCTGGAAGCCGCAATCGTGCAGGCCTGGGTGATACCACCGGACAGGCCTGCCGACATCGACGAGGAAGCAAGATGGCTCCAGGACGCCATGTCCAGAATATGTGACGTGGCGATGCCCCGGGTCCGGCCAGGTCAGCGCAAGCGCCAGGTGTACTGGTGGTCGCAGGAGTTAGCTGCTATGCGCAGTGCTTGCGTTGCTGCGCGACGCCGGTACACCAGGCACCGCAGGCTCCGTATCCGTCCTTCAGATGCGGAGGTCAGAGAGGCGGAGTTGTACGAGGGGTACAAGGCGGCAAAGGCCGCCCTCAAAGCGGAAATTTGGCGGGCTAAGGAAGAAGCCCGCCGAGAGATGCTGGAGACTCTGAACAGAGATCCATGGGGGCGCCCCTACCGGATGGTGCGCGATAAGCTCCGCACCTGGGCTCCCCCGCTCACTCAGAGTCTCCGGCCAGAAGTTGTGGAGGAGGTAATTGGCGCCTTGTTCCCCCAACTTCGGAGGGGTTTCACCCCTCCATTCATGACTCCGCCCCCTGCGGTGCCCAATGCGGGCCACAGCGACGATGACGACGACACCGTTCCGGAGGTGACCGAGGCAGAACTGAGAGCGGCGGTGCGCCGGATGGGCGCCAAGAACACCGCCCCAGGACCCGATGGCCTACATGGCAAGGCGTGGGTCCTGGCCTCGGAGGCTCTCGGGCCTCGATTAATAGGTCTCTACAGCGCATGCTTGGAGAGGGGCCAGTTCCCGCTTCAGTGGAAGACGGGAAAACTGGTCCTCGTGAAGAAGCCGGGGCGCCCTGCGGACTCTCCGTCCGCGTACCGGCCCATTGTGCTGCTCGACGAGGTGGGAAAAGTCTTCGAAAGGATAATTTCGAACCGCCTCGTCGCGCACCTGTCTGGACTTGGGCCGGACCTCGCGGATGGTCAGTTCGGCTTCCGCAGAGGGCGCTCCACGGTGGACGCCATCATGCGCGTAAGAGACCTCACGACGGGGAATGCAGTGTCCAGGGGTAAGGTCGTCGTGGCGGTGTCTCTGGACATCGCCAACGCTTTCAACTCACTACCCTGGAGCTGCATACTGGAGGCACTCCGGTACCACCGGGTGCCTACCTATCTCCGTCGTGTTATCGAGGCCTACCTGATGGATAGGTTTGTCACCTACCCCGGTCACCAAGGTGAGTGGAACCGGCGAGAGATGTCGCGCGGTGTTCCACAGGGTTCGGTTTTGGGGCCGCTCCTGTGGAACATTGGTTACGACTGGGTGCTGCGCACCGACCTCCCGAACGGCGTCAGCGTAGTCTGTTACGCCGACGACACGCTGGTGCTAGCGCACGGGAGGTCGCACCAGGCGGCGGCCAATTTAATGGCGAGAGCGGTTGCGACGGTCGTTGCAAGGATCCGGCAATTGGGACTCGAGGTGGCGCTCCACAAGTCCGAGGCCATGTGTTTTCATGGCCGCGGGAACGCGCCACCTCCGGATGGGTCCCAAATAACGGCAGGAGGGGTTACCATCGGCGTCGAGACGACGATGAAGTACCTAGGACTCGTCCTCGACAGTCGATGGAACTTCGTGGAGCATTTCCGACGTTTGGCTCCTAAGTTGGAACGGACGGGGGCTGCACTTAAGCGGCTCCTGCCCAACCTCGGGGGCCAAATGCCTCCTGCCGGAGGTTGTACGCGGGGATCGTGCGGTCCATGGCCCTCTACGGAGCCCCTGTGTGGGCGCCGACCCTGATGCGGCGACCAGCTCGGGCGCTGCTCACGTCTCAGAGGGTCATGGCCATCCGGGTGATCCGCGGATATCGCACGATCTCCGGAGAGGCGGCTAACCTCCTTGCCGGACTCCCGCCGTGGGATTTGGAGGCGAAGGTGCTCGCGCGCGTCTTTACTTTGCGCGCCGACGCGCGTCGCCGGGGCGAAACTCCACTGCCGCGCCAGATTAGTGCGTGGCGGGATGAGCTCCGGCGCGATCTCATGGCGGAATGGCAACAGCGACTGTCGCAACCGAGGGCTGGGCTCGCTGTCATTGCAGCGGTAAGTCCCCTCTTTGAGGAGTGGCTAGAGAGGCGCCACGGCGTCCTCACCTACCGCCTGACGCAGGTGCTTACCGGACATGGAAGCTTCGGTAGGTTCCTGTTTCTGATTGGGCGGGAGGAAACGCCCGGGTGTCATCACTGCGAAGACCGCCCGGAGGACACGGTGGAACATACGCTTGCGGTCTGCCCTGCGTGGGCTGAGCACCGCCGTGTCCTCAGGGATGTGGTCGGCGACGGCGCCCTCTCGCGTCCGGCACTGATACAAGCCATGGTGCGGAGCGAGGGGGACTGGGATGCCGTCTCCTCCTTTGCGAAGCAGTCATGCTAGCTAAGGAGGAGGCGGGGCGCGTGAGAGAACGAACCTCTTCACGCCCCAGCCGTCGCGAGAGACACTCCGGGCGTCGGGGATCGCGCGACGATCTCCGGCCACCGTAAGTGCGGCTCTGCGGACGGCGAGCAAGGGTAGCTCGCCGCCCGACCAGAACCAGACCCGTGCGTGCGGCGCGTCGCGTTCTGCGCGCGCCTCAAAGAGCCATCAGACCACCACAGATGGGGCCCAGTAGGGCTGATGCCTAATCCGGAGCTGCGGACTACCTAGCGGGTTTACCGGGGCTCCGGCTCGACGGGCAGGAGCAGGAACGGGGTGGTTTTTAGTCAGTAAGAGTCTGACACTCCCTCTCGCCTCGCCCAAGGCGGGAGAAGTCATTGGATGATTTTCCACCCTAAAAAAAAAAAAAAAAAAAAAGCGCCAACGAATTAAGGTCGAAATTCGTGATCACTTGAAAAGTAAATTTTACAAAATTTTGAACTCGGTCGAAATGTAAATTTATTCTAAAATCTACTTTAAAAAGTTTAGGGGAAGGCTGAAATTGGTTTGACTGGAGGAATTAATTTAGGCGGCAGCATATTAGACCTACATATGGGCGATGTGTCTGGACCTTATTAATCCATTTAACTTGTCTTTAGTTTATATTATGTACTATTAGCATTTGTCACTACTTTACTTTATAATATATTGCACTCAGAATTTCATAATTTTATTATTCAACATACGCAGACTGCCTAGCGGGTTTACCGGGGCTCCGGTTGAAAAAGCAGGAGCATGAACGGGGTGGTTTTTAGTCAGTAAGAGTCTGCCACGCCTCGCCCGTGGCGGGAGAAGACATTGGATAACTTAAAAAAAACATTTTAAAACATCAAAGGTTCATTTTTCATGTCAGTTTGTCCGTCAAGGAAGCTACAATATTAACTTTATTTTAGATTTTGACCTATGTCGGCTGTCCATTATCTACCTGACAGTAATCGAGAGCAGTCAGTTAATTGATATGTGCGAGTTCCCAGTTTCAATTACCGTGTTAGGTTACTCGTAACATTTGTCAGCATCGACGTCAATAGAGAAAGTGTCTGTAAATCGTCTGACCGAGGAATAAACCAGTCCTCTGGTATTTTTAGTTTTCTTTTATTATAATTTAAATGTAAATATTATGTTGTAGTAGAATTGATTTAAAAAAAGTAATAAACGCTTTTTCTACATTTTTTTTCGATAGTGAAATTTATTATTCTGTAACTACTTGACGAAGACATTTATGAGATATAGGTACTTTTATTTCAATTTAAAGATTATGTAAAATCTAGAACAAATCTTCGAAAATGTGATATCAGAAATCTATAATTCTCAAAGTGTAGATATTTATTTGCCAATACTCAACAATGGAATCCTTGATATGTCCCAGACGTCCTTTCGACTACTCGACCGGCGTTACCATGGTAACGAATCAACAAGTTATTTTTAATTCTCGAAACGTCATTGGTTTTAGGGTCCATGATAAATAAGTCAAAAATAAATTACACACATTTTTTTAAGCGAAGAGTGAGACCGATTTGCTCATTCGCACTTTACTTTGTAAGTTTCATGTTATAAGGATCTTATTTACTGACTTACAACAATATTTTTTTATTAAAACTCTCGTAAATAAGACATATAAGACAAGATATATAAGACAACAATCGAAAACATACTGTGTTTCACGTGGATCTGCGTTCGATACGAAGAGTTAAACTAAAAATAAATTAAAATACATACATACACAACATGACCTCACGCCTGTCTCTCATGTAGGTAGGCAGAAACTATGAAATACCAATTGCAACGATTCTTACATACCTCTTTAGCTTCATAAACAGGTCTGAATTCGAAACCAATTTCTCACGGTTACCAGTCGTATTATCAAGCCTGTATCAACAAGATATAAAAAACTTTTCCTCACTTTGTAACGAGGTTTACTTTCATTTTAATAATTTACAAGTCTAAAAATAAAAATGTTTAGAATACACAGAGAAATTACAGAGTTTTGTGGCTTTGTTAAAAATACAAGAAGCCTTTGAATTTAATGCTTAAAGCGGTTTTTTTACTTATTTACCCAAACCAGGGGTTAACGTTAACTTTAAACTTTCGCGGTATAAAGGATTTTGTGTACGCGAGTACCGAGTGTTTACTAATTTAATTTTTATTATAATAATATGTAATTGTTTTATTTTTAGTCTGGTGGTTGTAAACGATTTAATTACGGATGTGTTGGTAATAAACTCGACCCTTGTTTGGGTTTCAAGTACTCATTATTTATTTTTGTTATGTGATTACATGTTTAAATATTTAATTATGAATTAAAAATATTTAAAAATATAAAAAGCGCCATGGGGGACGCCATGTGGGTTATTACCACTACACTATTAGCAGTCAAAGACTTAACTAAATAATAATCAATATCAATTGACTATATTATGTATACATACCAATACTAGGTACAAAGAAGCAATAAGCGAGCGATTCACCTTGTGGCGTCTACCCAATCAATTGGAATGCTCAATATCCTGCCTCATAAGGTATAGTAACATGTATTATGTACGAGTTCCATGTAATTGGGGATGAGCTTCTCTTACTAATATTATTAATTTTGTATAAGTTTGTGTGTATGTTTGTTACTCGATCATGTTAAAACGGCTGAAAGGATCGGGATGAAAAATGGAACAAGGTTTTTTTGAGTGGGGGAATCATCCAATGACTTCTCCTGCCTTGGGTGAGGAGATGAGAATGTGTCAGACTCTTACTGACTAAAAACCACTCCGTTTCTACTCCTGCTTTTCGAGCCAAAGCCCCGGCAAATTCTGAATATCACGTAAGTTACTTTTTATCTCACGGCAACGCGGGCGAAGTCGCAGGCACAATTACAGACCCCGTGATATTACTAAGAAGTTTTGGTAACTCGAAAATACCATTTTTCAGCCTCGGGAATGGAACTCGAAGCGTCTTATAACTCTTATAAAGCTAATGCATCATGTTGTTACTCGTATTATCATTATAACAAGTCGTAATTTTCTATTTAAATACTCTACAAATATCAAATTTCTGTTCCTTCTTCTTCAAATGTAAACTCACGAATGGTTTCTTAGGGATAATAAAGGAAATTGAATGAACATTAAGAAAATTTCAAAGTTTTCCGCCTTCGACTTTTACTTAAAGAAAATACAAGATATCTCTGAATACAAGTTGGAATTCAAAATAATAAATTAATGTAAAACTTTCTATGTAACTTTATGGACCATTGATTTCTGAGGAACTTTGTTTATAAAGTCATTGCGAAATGGGACAAGCATATTATGTATGTTAGATAGGTACTAAGTAATTTCCTAGAAAATAATTATAATTTCAAATTAAAAAAAAAATTAAACGAGCCATTACTTATCAGTTCAGCTACAATGTTTTTAGACCGATATGTATTTTAATGGCGTGCCATTGGAGAGGAACAGGCTGATGATGATAATGATGATGATGTATTTTAATAGACAAGACAATGTCTTCAAGGTGGCGACCTGATTAAGGACGCAAGGAGCCGCTGGATGCAGGTCGCTTCCAAACCGCCTATTTGGAAGTTATTGAGTGAGGCCTATGTCCTTATTGCTGATAAATGATGATGATAATGAGCTCATGATAAACCATCGACACGTTATGCCGGACACTGGTGATCGACGTTTAGTGGAGGATTTGCCTTCAAAAGTTTTTTTTTCGGCAGTTAATGCTTTAAAGGAATATTATTTCAATAGTAATGTTAACAAAATGTTACGCTAAACTTTGATTTTGTACTTGATCTAAGTATTTTGTAGTTTAAGAAATAATAATATTACTTCTTTTTGACCTTTTCCTAATTAAAATATAAAGTCGAGACTGAATATGAAGTAGATTGAAGTTTAAATGTTAGTTTTATATAATTATACATGTATCTTACAATTCACTGGAGACTTTATTTAATACAGAGTTATAACGACGCAATTGTACAATTAATTACCTTCTTAAAGACTATATTGTACGGCTAAAATCATCCAATGACTTCACCCGTCTTGGGCGAGGCGAGAGGGAGTGTCAGACTCTTACTGACTAAGAACCACCACGTTCCTACTCCTGCTTTTCGAACCAGAGCCCCGGTAAACCCATTAGTTAAGCCACAGCTCCGACCAAGCTGTTGATGTGATGATGTTTATGATTCCAAGTTATACATAAACATACATCTACTACAAGTGTGTGTGTGTGTGTGTGTGTGTGTGTGTGTGTGTGTGTGTGGGTGTGTGTGTCCGGTCCGTAACAAAAAGTTCGTTTGACGTTAATGATGATGGCTTAATTAAACAGTTGCGATCGCCATTATCCCTATCATTAGGACCTCATACAAGTCGCCATGGGAACAAAACTGAAGGATACGCGGACCTCACTAATTGATACCAATTATTGTTCCTAATTGTTATTTTCTTGTTCGTTAGTTACATATGTTTAGCTTTCCCTTTTTAACACGTTTTTATTAGGTAACAAGTAACAAGTGTGGAAGAGCCATTTTTCGGCACAAATGGGCTGGTTCGACCGGAGTGATACGGCCTCACAGAAAACCGACGTGAAACAACGCTTGCGTTGTGTTTCGTTGTGTGAGTTGTGTGAGGCGAGGAGCAATTGGTACTCCGCTTCCCAATCTTCCTAATCCCCGATTCTCCAACAACCCTTAAATTCCTAACCCCCAAAAGGCCGGCAACGCAGTTGTTTCATTTCCCATTTCATTGGATTACCCGCGGTTTGAAACACCAGCCATCTAATTATTTCAGTTACAAAAATCATACCAAAATCTCTCTGTTGTAATGTGAAAGAAAAATAAACGAATATAGTTTCGTGTTTTGTTTACACCTCGCAGACTTGCATTTTAATTAGTCACAAAGTAAGAAATGAGAAAAATAATTAAATTACACATTGTATTTCTTGCTAAGAATAGAATTTAATTTTAATTTTCATTAGTAAATACATACCTCTATTTACGTCAGTTCGTTAAACTAGAAATATGATAAACGATATAGCCAAATGACATTTGCATAGGTCGAGTGTTGTTTTCATTTAATATGATATTTCGATCATTCTAAAATATGTCACAGGTAACATTCCAAACATTCATCAATCAACGTTGATCAGTTAATCGCAAACTCTCTGAAATATTACATTTCATGCCATAATTTTCAAAGCTGATGATAATTAACCCATCCTTATCAATTACCCTTTTGTTTAATAGTTTCAACATCAATACGTTCTCATTCAAGTTAAATACTGGCTAAGTTTATGTAACTGAATGAGTCATAGATAAGATTTGAAGCGTGGGAGAGCCATGCTTCGGTACGAATGGGCCGGCTCGACCGGAGTGATACTACGGTCTCACAGAGGCCAGACGTGAAAAAACGCTTGTGTTGTATTTTGTCGTGTGAGTAAGATTACCGAAGGTTTAATTGGGGTGGTAATTGATCTCCAATCTCCCCAATTCCAAAATCCCCAACCATCCTCAAAATCGTAACCTTCCAAAAGGCCGGTAACGTATTTGTAACGCCACTGGTGTTTCGAGTATCTAGGAGCAGCGGCGATTGCTTACCATCAGGTCATCCGTCCGCTCATTTACCGGCTTATTTCATGAAAAAAAAGTTAGACATAACTACAAAATTTTGCTTTTCAAAGGCTTTAATGGATACTGACTCAAAATATAGGGTCATTAGCGGCTATACACAATGAATTCCAAGAAGACACAATTTTCTATAGAAATGCGTCGTGTGTGAGGCTGTGCTAACAGTTCTATCTACCTAATATATGTATTAACATCAAAACACTTTAATAGATGTACAACTTTACTGTTTTGTAATACAGTTGAAATTGTATTGAAATACAAATTGGCATAGATTGATGTAGTAGTCGAGTCAAACAATCGAAATGTTAGCATAAATCAACTGGCAACCACAATCCCCTATTTTAGTAATCCGGTGTTGAAACCGATTTCACGAACCGCGTCATTACGATTTGAAATAACTGAACACATTTGGGAAACTAAAATTAATTTATGTGTAAATGATGCCCGAATATTCAAAACGCTACTCAATTTTAAGACGCTCTCAAATGTAGTTCTGTCACTATCAATTCTTTATAAAATGACAGAGATAGCACGATATTTAAGTACAACTTAAAATTAAGTAGCGTTAGGTATTCGGGCGTGAGACATTTACTTCAGAAGATAAGATAAGTTAGAAATCGCCAACCCGCATTGAGCAAGCGTGTCGATTAATGCTTAAACCTTCTCTGTGAGACGAGGCCTTTAGTCGGCAGTGGCCACTTACAGGCTGTTGATGTGAGGAGACTTAAAGTAGTAAAACATAGTCTACCAACAAAATCATCCACCGATTTTAAGTAAATTAACTTTTACTATATAAACAACTGACGTCATAATTCAATGGCCATATTTAATCTGTACAAATAATATTTGTGTGTTTCTGTTAGGGGCCAAATGTCAGCTAATAAAAGCAGAAAAATTATACCCGCAGGGCTCAATTTATTATGTGGTGGGAGGTAGTATTTATATCTAAAAATAGGCCCTGTTAACGAAAATACCTAAAGTATGGCCACCCTGCATTTAACAGGTCGTTTATTATATTATATAGTAGAAAATATATTATGTGCCTGTTGTTTCTCGATTATAATTCTAAGTCAAAGTCAAAATTCAAATCATATAATCCAGTTAAACCATATACCTACGTACTTTTGAAACGTCAACAAAGAAAGATATAAATAATAGTCTGTCAGTTTGTCCGTCAGTGAAGCTAGGTGCTCGTTCCAAAGTGTAGCTTCGAATGGAGAAGAAATTTAATTTTATCTTTAAAAAAAAGGAAAACAATATATTATTAAAGAATATTCGCTTATTCCGACACATATGTTGTCACTGCGTTGCAGCATCGCATCGTAAAATCGACAACGCACAACACATCGTGGGAATTTTCAATGCGCTGTGGCAACATAGAAATGTCCCATGCAACGACGCGGTACCTCTTTGTTAGTGCCCACATTGAAATGAATACACGTTGCGATACGACGTTAATACAGTGTTATGACCTCTCCCTTAGATTTCAATTTCGTGGTGACCATCCCTTCACTACCCACAGATATTATAAGCAGCAATATTAAAAGCAGACCAATAGCCGTAATGAGAGTCCTTTAATGGTTACTTAACCCAATCCTTAGCAATTGTTTTCGGAACTAAGGATCAGTTTAAGTAATCATTAAATGTCTCTGAGTACGGCAGTAACACATATTTTCCAGAGATAACCTTAAATCATTTAACCCTTGGTATGCCGGAACGTAGATCCATAGGAGACACAATGTGTTTTCTATTGTGTCTTATGTACCCAGCATACGAGAGGATAAACAATAAATCTAACTCGTTTAAAGCGCTATCTCTAACTCACATGACAAACGTGATGAGAGTATGACAAGTCCCCTTAAGTAAAGGAGCACAATGCAACAATAGACTGATAGGATCTGTTGCCAACGAGGATAATATTTAAGATATAGATAAGTATTATATTACTTCCCATTGAGAATTTGAATCGAAAAACCAAACAATAGAAACTTTTCTCAACCTGAAAGAACCCCATACTTCGTTCTTAATAACCACACTCCCTACCACTCACCGAACGAAGCATTCAACAAAGAAAATAAACTTTTAACAATAACAATTTTTTTTAAGAAAATATTGAATGAATATCTCATCAAAATAATAAACGAAATACCCCTTTTGTTAAAGGGTTTGAACTTTAAAGGCCCAATCGAAAGGTCTAATCCACACAATAGGGTTAAAGGATGGAATATTTCAAGATAAAGTATATTAAAAGAAAGTTTAAGTAAAATAATTTTAACAACTGAAAGGAGTATTTAGGTACTCGTAACTTTTTTCTTTAGAATATGATTCAGAATTTGTTGAATTTTTTTCTTGACTTGTTAAAGTTAAAAAAAATATAATCATCATCATATCAGTCACATAGGCTGAACATAGGCCTCCCCCAATGACTTCCAGATAGGCCAGTTGGAAGCAACCAGCTCCCTGTAACATTAATTAGATACCACCCACAAGGTGGACAGACGTCCTACGCTGCGCTTGCCGGTACACACGAATTTAATCTTTTAATGACAAAACCAAATTCCAGGCTCGGTGTGAAGCCAAAGATACACTAGGGGGAAAATGTCCAGGCACGTTGGGTGAGGTAGCACGACGTTGCCGGACTTTGTTCGACGCGTTGTCACCATATACATATGTCGATACAAGTCGTGGACATTGGACAAGGGTTTCTCAAAGAGCGGTCCGGTTTAATAGTTAGAAATTCGTTGTCACTTGGTTCGTGGAGCCAAAAGTTTAAGAAACCCTAGTGTATACTTGGCTTTATTTTCATCATAAATGTTGTATTACATAGATCTCCGTGTAACAGGGACGAGATTACATCAAAATGAGCATTTAAAAGAGAATCAACTTAAAAAATCTGTTCTGTTTTCTTTTTATTTCAAAGTTAAACGCTAAATTTTCACACAAATCTCTTTGTCATTCGATCTTAGAGAAATCTTACACGAGGGATATTCCATTAGGCAAATTCCCTATCACCCTAACGATCAGAGAGGCTTTAGGCCCTTTGAGTTTGAAATACAGCACTTTACTTTTATTTTCGCTTTTATCCAACTAGATAAGTCTGCTATACTAAGTGCTTTGCGATTTAGAACAGCAATTTATTTATGTATTTACTATAAAAAGTTTAATTCTGAAATACACGTTTATTAATATTTAGTTTTATTGCATTAATTAAGAGCAGGGTCTATTGCCACTTACAATTCTAGTATTAATTCGTATTCTAGTATTATAAATAGTACTACGAGAATTTAAATTATTTTATTTTATTCTTAGCCGTGATCGTCCCACTGCAGGGCAAAGGCGTCCCCACCCTCCTTCCACTCCTCTCTATGCAGAGCTTTCTGCGGCCAATCCTTATCATAGGTGTCAAGTTCGTCCAGCCATCTCCCGAGCCTGCCCCTAGTCGAGAATTTCAGCAAACATTTTTTTAAAACAGTACTTAGCCCCATACATGCTTTTTCTCCTGTGTCATCGGTGCTATCACAAATATTCACATGTCTATGACACCCAGACCCGAGAATCGAACCCGGTAGCCTACGAATAGCGATACGTGGCATAGCAGCCAGTTGCACAGTCACCACGCCAACTATGCAGTTACTTACTTTCTTTTACTTAAAAGTCGAAGACAGCAGTCGCTCTCCCAACCACTTCGCAATCAAGGTAGTAGAGTAATGACCTAACAGATATCATCTCATCTATGTTAATATGTACATAGAACTAATAGAAACTATCGGGTAACTGATCAAAGTCTAATTTCCTTTGCGTTACATGTTTATTAATTCAAACGCAATTTCCTTTCTCTTTGTGTCTATTTGACGTTCGTTCGGGGAAAATTCGACCTTATGTACGTATGTACTCTATACGAGTATGAAACGAAAATTGTAACAAATTAAATACCGAGTACCTATATTGGAATAATTATATTATTCTTCTAGTCCGTTGGTATCTCATTATTATTCAACTTTCGATTCAAAAAATAATTTAGATTTTCATTAGATCCTTTAATTGCATTTTCTGTTCCAATGAACAACGTTATGTCATTTCCTGGTAGCTTATTTTGTAATAATTACACTCAGAGTCATTTTATCTTTAACTAGCGCCCCGCCCCAGCTTCGCATGGGTGCAATGGTGATATATTATGCATGTATTAAACATATAAACCTTCCTCTTGAATCACTCTATCTAATAAAAAACCGCATCAAAATCCGTTGCGTAATTTTAAAGATTTAAGCATACAAATGGACATAGGGACAGAGAAAACGACTTTGTTTTATACTATGTAGTGATTCACAAGCGACAATGGCAAAATGGACGCAAAGTAATCATCAACAATGATATGAAAAGGCAGTCAGAAACTGCTGAATTAATATTTAAAGGACATTTAACGGTCATTCAGACAAACAGAATATTTTATATATATTGCTGAACAGATCAAAAGTTGCTTAATAGCACAATTTACTTCGGCCATTCTCATGAAATTCATGAAGTTTTCAGTTTACTGAGCATTTGTTCCTAAGTTACATAATCGTATTGATTCTGCCAAATACTTTGGGGAATTTCCGAAATGTATTCAATTCTGTTGCTAACCAATTTCATGAGAATTCTCGTACTTTAGACCACATGGGTACGGTACTCAAATACTTTATTTGTCAATTTTAAAGTATCAATTGTCAATTTTTAAATATCAACTTGCTACAAACTATTCCTTTATATGGACTCCTGTTGTCTGAAATAAATGCATTTTATTTTAATTTAATTTATTCGCTTTTTTACTGAAATAAAATATTGGCGTTGTAAATAAAATGGTAAACAAAATACTACAAAATGCACCTGCCATAATAAATTCAGTTAAGTCAATTTGGTTTGTTTCAAAAGTCAAAAAGCCAAAAGTCAAAAATATTTATTGCAATTAAACCAGGAAGGCACTTTTGAACATCAAAGCAAATATAACAATATTATTAACGTCTGTCTGTTGGAATTGAACTGATCAATTATAATGAAATAGTATTTATTTATAATCTATATAAACTATAATTGCAGATAGAAAGAGAAACCATGTTTTTCAGTGACGCATTTTCAATTTGCTGTTAATGAACAAACTAGATAAACTAACAACTAAAAACTTTTTCATTGGACTATCAGACCCTTACTGGTTGGAAACCAACCCATATTTTACGTGGGCACGAGGAACGGGACACGTTTGTAGAGTCTAAACCAAATGCTACGAGAATATTGCTACGCCGTAGCAACGTAGCAAATGAGCTACGAATTCTATAGTATTGGGTAGTCCTCATAGACACATTCAATATGGTGTTAAAGTATGCAAAATAAAAGGTTTTCAAAAGGAATTTGTGCAAATTATGACTTCAAAAAGCGTTACGGAGTATATGCATATTGTCTGTTCGTTTCGTAACGATTATACAATATGGTCACAATATAAAGGTTTTTATTAGAAAACATTACCTCACAAGTGTCTCAGGTACTCATATGAAAATACGGTACTCCAACTACGTAACACAAAACGGTCAGGATTGGTCAATAGTGACATAACTGGCATGTTACTAGAACATACTTCATATCTTGTCATATCTTGCTATTGTTTTGCTGTTTCTTTTCGTCGGAAAGTGCTTTAAAGGCATTATTAAAACGAAAGCCAATTATTATTTGAGTTAAATCACATAGTGAAAAATATATCTATAATAAATATATAATATATGTGATAAAGTTGTGAAGTAGCTAGCGCAGCGCCATTTTGTTCGGAGAAGCGATTTGATGGGCAATTCAAATTATCAATGTGTAATTCGAATTTTACAGCCATTTCTATTAGATTTAAAAATAACTCACGTTTATGTATTAAATAATGTGAAATGGTTTTTGAAAGCATATAAAATACTCTATTTCGATTAAACCACATTGATTAACCGTATAGACGATTTAACTTATAACTCAGTATAAATATATACAATGTGATAGAGATGAGACTTCTAACCCGTTAAGGCTGAGTAATACATCTAATATTATCGACAAAAAAATAATATGGGGGTTTAACCCCTAATTGAAAATATTGAAAAATAGTGATTTTTTCGGTAAAAATATTTCACAAATGATTTTTTTTCTCACCAAAACATTATCAAACATATGAAAAAAGTTATGAATTAGTTAGCCAAGGTTATTAGCTACCGTTTGATGTTTTTTTTGTTTCTACGACGCATACAACCTTTGATATCAAGAAAAGTAAAAAAATTATTAAAATAGCCATAACTTTTAGGGGAGGGGATTCGACCCCTTCGACCCCCGACTTTTGTCGATAAAATTAGATGTAGTACTCAGCCTTAACGGGTTAGAAGTCTCACCCCTATCACATTGTATATATACGATTTCCAAATATATTCCACTACAATTTTCCTTATATTTTCACTTGTGTGTGGTATTTTAAGTCGATCCTTTGAACTTTCAGCTAATTATGAAGTCGAATGTCGCCTTTGAAACGGTTGTACGATACGAAGGTTCACAATTTACTGAAGGGCTTGATACAGCGAATGAAAAAGGAAAAAGGAGAAGTATGCAAACATCACGACACGCTGAAGGTAAAGACTTTTACTGTTTACGATTTATTTTAGAAAGGATTTCTTATTCTGTGGATTTTGGAACTAATTTTAATTATTAGCAACACTTTGGAACGAGCACCTAGTTTCACTGACGGACAGACTGACAGGCTATTATTTACCTATTTATTATTTTACGCATTCCGCGACACACGATGCGACGATTATCGCGGAATGCTGCTCATGAATATGAGCCTCTAGGATGGCTTGAAACTAGTCGAGTTCCCCGTCAAACAGTTACGTGAGTAAGCCGATAAAAGTTATAATAAAAACAATAATACTATTACTCTAACGTTAATTTTATTTAATTATCAAGCAGACTTATAATTTATTGGAAAATTTCCTTCTCTGGACATAAAAAAAAAACTATCCTTTGTGCAAAAGAATTTTATTAATATTCCTTACTAAGAAAATGTTGGAGAAAAATATGAAGGAAATGAGAAACCATTTTAGAAATTATTAAACTCTCATTTTTTGTTTTACAATCTCGATGCCACGGCGGCGATTATATGCTCTACTTTATAAACGGTTTTAGTTAACTTAACCTGTTTGTTTGGGTCAAATTTAGTATTAATAGTTAATAGGCTTAAGAGGACTCCTCTACTCCACTCATATGCCTACCCTTCTTGACGTCCGATCTGAACTTTTAAAAATCATCAGCTCTACCTGGTTTCGAGTCACAGAGGAACTCTTCATCATGAGCAATAAAGTCGCGCAACCTATATTTACTTGAGTAAACCATGATATTTTAGTTAATTTAGTATGTCGTTCGATAATTATTATAAGGACTGTGACATAAACACTTTTACTCAGTACGGTATTGTAAACTTATTTCAAATTTAGAAACGTCATCTGTATATAACTATCGTGAGACAACCTAAATTAATTTAAAATACCAGTTTACTCACGCAAATATTGAGAAAAACTTTGCAAACATGTCGTAACAATACATACTCGTTACAAAGCTGAACTTTCTTGTTTTATAAAGACTTATAAACTGTCGCCAAACAATACAGTATTGTCACCAACTTCTAATAATATATGCTACTGAAACTTTGTTTAAATCTGTTGTAACACATTTTAAAGTAATATATTATTTCCACTATAGGTAGATAGTATTGAACTTTGTAGCTTTAAATAATAATTAATTTAATTTAATTAATTTTATTATTTAATTTAATAATGGAGTGTCTGTAATGTTAAAATAACCGCAACCTTTTTAGCACATGCATGCGAATATATACATACGATACATACACCAAAATAATACTCTGACTGAGATAGCACGGCTGGTGTGGTAGCTGGGCAACTGGCTGCCACGCAACGTGTAGCGGGTTTGATTCCCGCATGGAGCAACTGTTGTGAGCAACGGCACACAGTTGCTCCATTGTTATTGTCATTGTTATTTCGAGTCTGTATGAATTTCAATTATATACAATACAAGACACACTTCTAGACTACGTGATAAGTAACCCTTATATAAGAACCGGGTTGAATGACCATTAAATAACTCTGAGTACGGCAGTAAGAAACCAATCCTTTCAGTCGACACTAAAATCCCACTGAATTTCAGTACTGTACGTACAGATTGCGTGAATAAGTGGCCATCTGAGTATGTCGAGGGTTTGCCCATGGGTCCAATAAACAAGCGAGTTACTAGGTCACTAAGGGTACGAAGGTCGAAACTGTCAATAATATGATGTAACTTGATCAAATTATTTCTGCCTCGTTTTGTACAATCTCGGAGGAGTCACTTTTAGTGTTACGTAACATAGCAGGTAGGACAGAGTGATGTGTATTGTGTAGTGAGTACTTGTGAATATTTTACCAGATGTACTTTTGTTGACTGCCTCGTTGGTCGAGTGGTCGCAAGTGCGACTGCCGAACAAGGGGTCTCGGTTTCGATTCCCGGGTCGGGCAAAGTATTACTAAGCTTTTTTCGGTTTTTCGAAAATTTCTCAGTAGTAGCACGGAGTCTGGAATTGTGCCCAGTATATGGCAGTAGGCTTACCCCCTATTACATGGCACTTATAATACAAAATGGTAAAAAGTAGGTGTTCATTGTATAGCGGCATTATGTGCCGTAATGTGCAGCTCTGCTTACCACTTCGGAGATAAAATGCGTTAAGTTGAATGTACTTTTGTTGTTTTTATTGGTTTTGTTCTTAGTTTGATTTTTTTTATTGGTTTGATTTATTCAGGGATAACAAACAGCTACAATGTACATGTATGTTACAATATAAGAAAAAATACAAAACAATATCACGACCAGCGGCCTGTAATTTTGTCTTGTACACAATGTAGTGACATTATCCGTATATTAACAGAAAGAAATGATAAAGAATGCTGCTTTGGTGAAATATTACAATAACATTATGAATAATGATGATTTTAAATGGAAACAAAAACAAATAATTATAATATTTTTTTATATGAATACAAAATTAAATTCCAATCAAAGCCAGTAATTTTTCTCATGTCATCTTATATATAAAAATGAATCGCTAAAAGTGTTGGTAAGCGCATAACTCGCGAACGCCTGGACCAATTTGGCCAATTCTTTTTTTATAATATTCGTCGAAGTTCAAGGATGGTTTTTACGGCGAGAAAATATCAAATAATTGACGGAAAAGCCCTAAAAACTGCCCTTTTCTTTATCCCATACAAACGTTTTCTAACTAATACGTAGAGTCAATTTGAGCTTTATTGCTATTGGATAAAGTTCATTGTTGGACAAATGCTATTGGATACTAAAAAACAAATGCTATTGAATAAGTGTGCGTTGGAGACTTGGAGCACAGAATCCCTACTAATATTATAAATGCGAAAGTAACTCTGTCTGTCTGTAATTACGCTTTCACGCCTAAACCAGTGAACCGATTTTGATGAAATTTGGTACTGAGATAGAATAGACCTTACTTACTTTTTATTGCAAAAAATAGCGGAGAATGGGTAAAAATAGGGGATGAATGGTCATATGGAAATTCGTCATTTTTAAAGCTGTAACAGTGAAATTTTGTATTTAGACACTTAATGAGGAGCAAAAGAACATAGGCTACTTTTTAATAAAAAGGGTAGAAGGCGTAGAATGTTTGATAGAGGAGATTAATGTTTGCTTGAAAATTCGTAATTTTCGTTATCGTTAATACGTTGCCTGTGGCTTCACTCGCGTTCGATTCTTATTTAAATACACATATACTTATTTAAATCGCCAATATCCCTACTACCATACTAATGTTATGAATGCGAATGTAACCCTGTTTGTGTTGAGGTTACGCTTGCACGAATGTTTTTTTTTTTGGAATATAACAACGAAACAATGTATTTTTTTATTGATAGGCAATATATAGGAAATTAAAGGATAATAATATAGATAACCTTGGCTACTTTTCATCATGATTATAAAATGATGAATCGGCGGTAGTGGTTTCTATAGAATACATATCTTTAAAAATGCTAACAGTAACATATTCTCAAGTAATTCACATTTTAGATGACATACGACAGCATTTTGACCACTAACACCACTACGCGGACGAAGTCGCGGGAAAAAGCTAGATTCAATAAATTTTCATTTGTACATGTCAAATATTTGTTGTTTCTAAATTCAAATTCTGTAAATAATGATTGACATTTATGCATAAACTATGAAAAGGGTGAATAAACAATTGTCTGTATTTTTTTTATCTATGGAATAAGTTGAAAAGTGCATTAAGCATTAATAAAAATTCCTCAAATATTTATGCGTGCGTTCAGAAATAATGACAAATTATCAACAGTTATGCGTGTGTACAGAAATTTATTTTGTGTAAATTAAAGTTTCTATTCACGTTTTCGAACAAACGATGCTCTTTCAATATAGTGTCTATATAGTCTATTGGTGTGAATGACATTGACATTCGTATTGCGCGTTTTTTAAAATATGCAAAATTAAATGTATATTTTTCAATATTTCTGAGAGATTATCTTAATATTTTTTCGAGTTTTAAAGACTAAGAAATTTTTTATTTACTAACTAGCTGACCCAGCGAACTTCGTACCGCTTTCGCGTAGCAATGATGCTCTACTTTATTTTGTATAGCTCAGTTATGTATGAGTCCCTATTCAATTTGAACTGAAATCTATAAATATCCTCCATATAAAAATGAATCCATAATTTCCTGATCTCACTATACCTGAAAAGGACTTTACTAATAAAAAAAAAAACAATATATTTTCATAATAGTATTTATTTCATAGGATTCAATAATTTCACTGTCCTGCAAGCGCCTTATCGGCTCTGATGACAATTTTGTGATTATCTGATGGCATGCGGTCTAATGCATTTGTGAATAATGCAACTAATTCATTGTGTTGATGGAAACATGTTTGAAGTTGTTCATCACAATGGATCTTTTTACTGAGTTGTTGTGTGCGCAACGCTGATTGACTTCTCTTGCTGAATTGTCCATAAAATATATTTGCAAAAATGTATAGTCTTGAACAGGCACTGGCAATAAGGAACCTGTTTGATGATATATTTGAATCCCTGAATCTGCAAGAATATAAATATGTATACAGGCAATTGTATAGCAAATTGTACCACCATGTGGCTCGCAACATACTGCCACAATACTTTACATCATTTCAAATTAAAACTACTTTTAACCTCGACATTAAACAGCCTTCCACGACAGCTTTAGGTAGTAGGCTTTACCAAGAACATCTTGCTCATGCCACTATTAAAAAAAACATGTTATAAAATGTTGCTGATTAGGTCTTCGGATTATAGACTATTATTATGTATTTGATTTATTGTTTACAAAATAAACACATCACTGACTCAAGATATTTTGCACCAGCTACATGGTTTTAAAACTAAAAAAAAACGTTTGCCATTATACTTACTTGCTAAAAGTAGGCGAAAAATTGTCTCGTATAACTTTTGTTGCCCCAAATGATGTCATTTGAGAGCAATTATTGTACTGCTGGATATGAGTCAAAAAATGAACCAATGAATGTAGTTGGTGGCGGTACCAATGGCGTCAATTTGACTTAGCCGCTGGCGCAACACAATCCAGAGGCTTCATTTTTGAATTTCAATCCCAATGTGGACACACAATGTTCATTAGTCCAAAAGCAACAATTTGCTATGAACTGTAATCAATTGCCACATTATAACTGAATGCAGCTTTGTGGGGATTAAACACAACATTTCTATCTTGATATCGATTCAGTTCAAGTTCATTTCGCGCTTCGCGTTGCTCATCAGTTTGATTTGCTCTTATATTTCTTTGACTTGCCGTATTTCGAGTTCTGCGGCCTAAGCTTGTACGTCTTGGTAGCATTGTTAAAAACGAAATTCCAACTGAAAATAAAAAGCTCTCATACATTTTCTGCATAACCATGTATACCAAAATTGTAGTATTTTGTAGTCACCAAAAGTTACTAAACATCAATATCAATAAATTATTCTTATTCTTATTCTTCTAATATGAAGATGTGAACTTACCTTGATTAACAAACACTTATTAGCAAATAAAAAATTTCTTAGTCTTTAAAACTCGAAAAAATATGAAGATAAACTCTCAGAAATATTGAAAAATATACATTTAATTTTGCATATTTTAAAAAACGCGCAATACGAATGTCAATGTCATTCACACCAATAGACTATATTGAAAGAGCATCGTTTGTTCGAAAACGTGAATAGAAACTTTAATTTACACAAAATAAATTTCTGAACACACGCATAACTGTTGATAATTTGTCATTATTTCTGAACGCACGCATAAATATTTGAGGAGTTTCTATTAATGCTTAATGCACTTTTCAACATTTTCAATAGATAAAAAAAAGTACAGACAATTGTTTATTCACCCTTTTCATAGTTTATGCATAAATGTCAATCATTATTTACAGAATTTGAATTTAGAAACAACAAATATTTGACATGTACAAATGAAAATTTATTGAATCTAGCTTTTTCCCGCGACTTCGTCCGCGTAGTGGTGTTAGTGGTCAAAATGCTGTCGTATGTCATCTAAAATGTGAATTACTTGAGAATATGTTACTGTTAGCATTTTTAAAGATATGTATTCTATAGAAACCACTACCGCCGATTCATCATTTTATAATCATGATGAAAAGTAGCCAAGGTTATCTATATTATTATCCTTTAATTTCCTATATATTGCCTATCAATAAAAAAATACATTGTTTCGTTGTTATATTCCAAAAAAAAAAACATTCGTGCAAGCGTAACCTCAACACAAACAGGGTTACATACTTTCGCATTCATAACATTAGTATGGTAGTAGGGATATTGGCGATTTAAATAAGTATATGTGTATTTAAATAAGAATCGAACGCGAGTGAAGCCACAGGCAACGTATTAACGAAAATGACGAATTTTCAAGCAATCATTAATCTCCTTTATCAAACATTCTACGCTTTCTACCCTTTTTATTAAAAAGTAGCCTATGTTCTTTTGCTCCTCATTAAGTGTCTAAATACAAAATTTCACTGTTACAGCTTTAAAAATGACGAATTTCCATATGACCATTCATCCCCTATTTTTACCCATTCTCCTCTATTTTTTTTTGCAATAAAAAGTATCAAGTAAGGTCTATTCTATCTCAGTAATAAATTTCATCAAAATCGGTTCTCTGGTTTAGGCGTGAAAGCGTAATTACAGACAGACAGAGTTACTTTCGCATTTATAATATTAGTAGGGATTCTGTGCTCCAAGTCTCCAACGCACACTTATTCAATAGCATTTGTTTTTTAGTATCCAATAGCATTTATCCAACAATGAACTTTATCCAATAGCAATAAAGCTCAAATTGACTCTACGTATTAGTTAGAAAACGTTTGTATGGGATAAAGAAAAGGGCAGTTTTTAGGGCTTTTCCGTCAATTATTTGATATTTTCTCGCCGTAAAAACCATCCTTGAACTTCGACGAATATTATAAAAAAAGAATTAGCCAAATTGGTCCACGCGTTCGCGAGTTATGCGCTTACCAACACTTTTAGCGATTCATTTTTATATATAAGATAAGTGTTTGTTAATCAAGGTAAGTTCACATCTTCATATTAGAAGAATAAGAATAAGAATAATTTATTGATATTGATGTTTAGTAACTTTTGGTGACTACAAAATACTACAATTTTGGTATACATGGTTATGCAGAAAATGTATGAGAGCTTTTTATTTTCAGTTGGAATTTCGTTTTTAACAATGCTACCAAGACGTACAAGCTTAGGCCGCAGAACTCGAAATACGGCAAGTCAAAGAAATATAAGAGCAAATCAAACTGATGAGCAACGCGAAGCGCGAAATGAACTTGAACTGAATCGATATCAAGATAGAAATGTTGTGTTTAATCCCCACAAAGCTGCATTCAGTTATAATGTGGCAATTGATTACAGTTCATAGCAAATTGTTGCTTTTGGACTAATGAGCATTGTGTGTCCACATTGGGATTGAAATTCAAAAATGAAGCCTCTGGATTGTGTTGCGCCAGCGGCCAAGTCAAATTGACGCTATTGGTACCGCCACCAGAACCACTACATTCATTGGTTAATTTTTTGACTCATATCCAACAGTACAATAATTGCTTTCAAATGACATCATTTGGGGCAACAAAAGTTATACCTACGAGACAATTTTATGCCTACTTTTAGTAAGTAAGTATAATGGCAAACGTTTTTTTTTAGTTTCAAAACCATGTAGCTGGTGCAAAATATGTCGAGTCAGTGATGTGTTTATTTTGTAAACAATAAATCAAATACATAATAATAGTCTTTAATCCAAAGACCTAACCAGCAACATTTTATAACATGTTGTATTTTATAGTGGCATGAGCAAGATGTTCTTGGTAAAGCCTACTACCTAAAGCTGTCGTGGAAGGCTGTTTAATGTCGAGGTTAAAAGTAGTTTTAATTTGAAATGATGTAAAGTATTGTGGCAGTATGTTGCGAGCCACATGGTGGTACAATTTGCTATACAATTGTCTGTATACATATTTATATTCTTGCAGATTCAGGGATTCAAATATATCATCAAACAGGTTCCTTATTGCCAGTGCCTGTTGAAGACTATACATTTTTGCAAATATATTTTATGGACAATTCAGCAAGAGAAGTCAATCAGCGTTGCGCACACAACAACTCAGTAAAAAGATCCATTGTGATGAACAACTTCAAACATTTTTCCATCAACACAATGAATTAGTTGCATTATTCACAAATGCATTAGACCGCATGCCATCAGATAATCACAAAATTGTCATCAGAGCCGATAAGGCGCTTGCAGGACAGTGAAATTATTGAATCCTATGAAATAAACACTATTATGAAAATATATTGTTTTTTTTTTTATTAGTAAAGTCCTTTTCAGGTATAGTGAGATCAGGAAATTATGGATTCATTTTTATATGGAGGATATTTATAGATTTCAGTTCAAATTGAATAGGGACTCATACATAACTGAGCTATACAAAATAAAGTAGAGCATCATTGCTACGCGAAAGCGGTACGAAGTTCGCTGGGTCAGCTAGTTGTCTTATAAAGTCAACACATTTCCTTTACATATTTCCTCTAGCTGAAACCACAAATAGTTCACAGATCACATAAATAATGATTGTTATGTACAATAATCGAATCCGTGACACATTGTACAGGTATTGGTAACAACAGCAACTTGACATAAAAATGACGCTATCACATAACCAAGAAATCAACATAAAAATAAAACGACATCTAAAAATATTCACAAACCAACAAACTGCAAAATGGTTGGACATATTAGACCCTAGCCTTGATCTCAATTCACTTTGTAGTCTCCCAAAGCATTGGATGAATTTCCCTCCCTAAAAAAAGTCTCCAAAAGCAGGTTCTCTTTTTCGTTAAACAAATGACAGTGAAGCAATATACTCGCAGTTCCTCGAACTCGAATATTGAACTTTGGAGGTCCCTTTATACCTCACGACTAGTCGAAACGATGTCATAAAATGATATTAAGCCAGCTTGTAATATAGCTCAATTTCCCGGAGGAATAAAAACAAAAAATATACAATGTTATATCCAATCTGGAAATCGATGTTGAGATTAACAATCACACTAATATTATAAATGTGAAAGTTTGTTTGTTTGGGTGTTTAGATGTTTGTCCTTCAATCGCGTTATTATTACTGAATGGATTTTGATTAAATTTGGTATATAAACAGCATATTATGATAAGATACTTTTTATTCCTACGGGCGAAGCCGCTGGCAGAAGCTAGTCTTTCATATCAATTTCACACTATATCGGAGTGGATCTATTGCCATTATATGGGACACCTACCTTCTAGAAGAAATTCAAAGCCAACTAAAATGAAATGAAGAAAAGCTCCATTAATGTACGTGAATAAACAGTGATTTTTTAGTTAATATTCAAAACCGTTTAAAACTTATAATAATAATTTTCCCGACCCAAGAATTAATTTAAAATCCCTCTTTAGTTCGATCAGTAGATGAGTGAGGTAATATTTTTACTTGAAACCAAAGTCTTGTTAATCCAATCTTGATCTGAACTCAAGCTGCGAAAGGTCAAAATAAATGTTTTCTTCAAATAACTCAGTAACTAATTCAACACTCAGGATCTTACTTTACGTAGTTCTACAGAGTATAATCCATTAAAATATATTTGTTCGAAGATCTAATGATCTAGTAAATAACCTAAAAGGTACTTGTAAACTGAATAAATAGCTATTTCAGATATCTTGAAATACTACATTCGTTACTAAGGACTAAGGCCTAATTTAGGAATTGGTTCCTTTGGTCCCTTCTATCAGTTGAAGTGCCTTATCTATCTACTACACATTCATATACTATACATATATACACAGTGTATATATAATAATGTATAGTATAATATAAGGTGTTCTAAAATTATCTACTACGGCTTTAATGGGAGGTTTTTTTAAAGGGGAAAAGTCATCCCCATAATGATTTCTCTCGCCATGGGGGAGGCGAGAGGGAGTGTCAGACTCTTACTAAGCCCACTAGGTAGTCCGCAGCTCCGGACCAGACATGGGGAAGTAGTGTTGAGTTTGAAGATTACAATAGTGAAGAATTTTCGTACCAGTTTATTCAATTTGAGAACATAAAGAAGTTAAATAAATATTGACTCTATTCTACATAACATCCTGAAATGGTTTTGTGCTACCGCGAGTATAACTGCTAAACTGCGCATGCAGTTAACATAAATTAAGTTAGTTTACTTTCACTTTACACACTAACAAGTAAAACCGATACGTTAATTAAAGCGAAGCCTTATAAACTATACATACAAGGTGTATAATATAATGTATACATTTCAGAATCTGAGAGATTCAGAAGAAATCTTAGTGACTAGAAGTGCTAGTTTCTAAGAATCCAAGATCAATAAGTGAGTGGACTTTCGCTTTTATACCCCGTGATATTTTATTCGTCTTACAAAAGCAAGGGTCTACTCCGGTTATCGAATGCGAAGTTTCGTTAAATTTTCAGCCGTAAGTTTTATTGATTTACTAATAGAATTACTTGAAATAAAACTTTATTTTTAATTTAATATCAAAACCTATTTATTTATCTTCATTTTGTATATATTCTTCAATCATAAATAGAATTGTAGTATGCAATCTGCGAAATTTTTTCGTTCGTTTGTTGGATTAGAGTAGGCCCCCAGCTTACCACCGAAGCTTTTTAGCGACCACAAGCAGTCCTAAATATATACTCAAGTAATATACCTACACAGTTATATTATGTAGGTATGTATAGAAAGCAGTGCCCCTTAATTTTCCTTGTTCTCATTCCACGCCGCATTAGCTCGATATTTTCTCTCGGAACGTACGAGTATTAGGACCAAATCGAAGGGCCATCCATCTCTCGACGTTAAGATATCGACGTTTGATTTACGAGTATAACCACAAATATCTATTTTTGGATAGATACGTTATTTAATATCTCACATGATTTTTAAATCTTTGACTCCAAATAGAAAACTGTTGAAGGCCGGTCGACGAAAACGTCGGTCACCGGTGACCCCCGTGGCGTTTAAAGTGTTAATGATCGAAAGGTTATAAGTACTATGCTGAGTAGGTTATAAGTTTTATTTTCCGAGTATACCCTTATTCCATGTGGTTTTGAAATTTTTTTTCGTCGGCACGAATGAATCAACCAATCAGTACCCTTAGAACTAGTTAACTTTACGTTTAACGAGGGCACGTTCGGCACTCCGATTGGTTGGTTCATTCGCATCGGCCACTGAGAGCGCCGCACTCTCGTTTCGTTCTAGTTAAACGTAAAGCAAACTCATACTAAGCGTGCAGAATAGTATAGCTCATTTTCCAGTTTAAAAATAGAAAGCGTGTCTGGAATATTATCTAGTATCTAGTACTCGTGTTTTTATACAATCTGCGATGGAAAAAAACAGTTTCATCATAACATTAACCATAAGTACGCCCATTGTTGAACACTGGCTTACTATTTATAGTTTTGTTTTCTTTTACAAGAACTTACGCCACGAGGCGAGGATAATAATTATTACTATTTTTAACAAAATTACGAGAAATATGGAAATGTAATAATATATCATTCTAATAGGGATGATGACGGGGTATTCAAATTAAAAATCTATTTAGTCCGTCAATTAGGTAATGAAAAAATAGTAGACACGTATTTTTTTATTTTGTCATATAAGATACTTATTAGATAAAATCAATCAAAGTTTAGGAATGGGAGCAAATACGTCATATCAAATTCACTTTGAAGTGACGTCACGCGATATTTCAAATTAATACATCTTCGAAAATATTTGTTTCCGTAAGAAAATAAAAAATACACGTCTACTATTTTAAAATACTCTACAAAATTGACATTAAAATAAACAATAGTAATCTACCCTATTGTATTTGAGTTTCCTGCAAAATATTAATGTAAATAAAATAATTCTCTGAACCCACATCAAAAAGACTGAGTTTCCTACGTTAGCGTGGGCAATACAATTCGAAATTCCAGTGCAAGAAACAACGAAATTCGAAGAAATTCCTTTGAGCTTCATATATCACCGTTGCAAAGCAATTTGAACCTTATAAATAAGACCGCTTTTATTATTATACTAACGATGAAAGGGATTGTTTTACTAAAATCATTTCCATCTCGTTTGATGTTTGGTTTTAAAAAAAAGTATTTCGAAAATTTAATTTAATTTTTAACATAATTACCACCAATGCTAGTGAGAATTAATAAAATAAAATAATTACACTAATATTATAAATGTGAAAGTTTATTTGTTAAGATGTTTGTCCGTCAATCACGCTGAAACTACTGAACAAATTTTAATGAAATTTAGTATACAGACAGAGTATGAGCTGACTTGCGTGATAGAATACATTTTATTCCACGCGAACGCGGGTGAAACCACTGGTGGAAGCTAGTTTAATTATATTTTTATTTTAACTGCCGTTGGTCGATTAGGCACAAGTTCACCAACCAAGCCACGGAATACAAAGAACAAGGACCTCAAAAAAAAACCAATCGTCTCAGGTTTCACTCGCCCTCAGGAATAAATTGGAATCTTAAGTGGGAATAATATTTGCCTGAAGTCTGAACTTAGTTGTACAGAGTTCCTTTTTTATAGTTTGAAAACGCACTCAGTTAATATCAATATGCATTTTTTCAAAAACGATTTTTAGCTATTGCTTTTCTGTTTTACCGTGCCGGCAAATCTGCCGGACCGGAATATTGTAAACAGCGCCTTCCATCCCTCAAAGGAAAACTGCCCTATCTGACTACCAATAACGTTTGTCCATCGGAATATGGAATTTAAATCAACAAGGGTAAGGTTCTTTTTGTATTATCTTCTGCAGGTTACAGAATATTTGGTGCACTGCCTAAAAGCAAAAAGATCCGATTGCTAAAAGCTTTGACGGTATGTGGTCATAGACTATACAGTTTCTATATTTGGATATTTCAATCAATAGAATCTTTGTACCGTATCGAGGTCTTGTTTGATACCAGTGCAATTTCGTACCATTCCAAGCTACGCCGTAGCAAAGTTCGTAGCAAACAAAATGATGCATTCTTATTGCTATTTGTGTTAAAAATGTATCGGTACTAGGAACTATTTGTTCCCTTTATAATTTATAATCTGATAGAGGCAAAGAGATTGTTTTTCGATGGACAGTTTCGGACTGTTGTGTCTTTTATACTGCGCTAAGTTTGTTTTACGCCACGATTATCAAATGTATTAGTTCTGCTACAATTTTTTAGACAAATATATGCGTATGCGGCTACACCAGAGGAGTCACAAGTGCGTTGCCGGTCTTTTAAAAAGGTGAATACTCTTTTTTTGAGCTTCAGAAGGTCGTGTTCAATGAATGTGTCTGCCAAGAACAAAGTAGAGTGTACATGACACTCGAACGATTATAAACAAAAGTTTTGTTTTATTACAAACAGTAAAATATTGTTTCATTATTTTCAGACAAGTAAGTAGAACAATTAATTACAACAATATCTCAAAAACTAAAGTGAAAGCTTAAACTTTTTGTTTGTTGTGTTATTAAACAATTAATTACTATTTAACTATAAATTAAACTAATTAAGTTAAGTTTTAATTTATTAACTACACATTTAGTGTTAACTACTTAACTAATTAAGTTAATAACAATTGAAAACTGTTGAAAGCAAATCCTCCGTTAACGTCGGTGACCGGTGTCCCCCATGGCGTTCAAAGTGTTAATATATCTTCTATACACAAAGTTTTGTAGTTACCTAACCCCCAAAAGGAGGTAGTAACTGGCAACGCACTTATAAGGTGTTTCTCATGACCATGGGCGGCGGCGATTGCTTACCATCAGGTGATCCGTCAGCTCGTTTACTATACGTTTCAAGTTCTCACTTCCTCCTTCAAATCATCATCATCATAATCATCAACAGCGTATAAGTGCTGACCAAAAGCCTCTTTTCTCACAGATAATGTTTGAGCATTAATCATCACGCTTGCTCTATGCATATATTTTCATTTTGCGTACACTACGTACAGTTTGTATTTTTTTAATTAACTCGTACATCAAATAGAGAAACTAGATAAAACAACAAACAAACATTCATATTTTGTTAACAATATCTACACACATATTCACAAAACATTGACAACAATTTTCTAGGGAATAGCTTCGTTATTTCAAACACTGTAAATGGAAAGATTGATATGAAACACAAATAACTTTTCATAGAATTTTAATGTACTGATGACAATATTATATTAATTAAAACAAAATATTTTTTAAGAATCCTCATATTATGCTACGTATTAGGCTAGGTGAGCAGAAATAATATATTATTATAATACACTTTTTGATAATTTACCTTAGAAAATCTAGGTGATTGAAAGCACTATTCCATAACTAAAATTAAAAAAATTATAATGTACAGTAATATTTTATCAGCCCAGGAACCAAACGCTAAACCAACCGACACTCATAAGTCAGAAGAACTATTTGTAAAAAGAAATGTTATCAAATATTCTCATATTGAATTAACTGGTCCGTGGTACAGAAATTTCTTCACTATCTTCAAACACAACACTGCCTCCCATTAAAGCCGTGGCAGATAATTTTAGAACACCTTATAATATGTAAGTACCTACTTACTTGGTAAGTCCTCTTTCAAACTTTCCTGACAGGTAGAACTTCGAACGATTGTTATACGCAGATGTTCTCGAAACAAAATGGGACTTAAACATGGTCTCCTTTTATATAAGGCGTTATGTAGTACGCATCAAAATATTTATAACATTTTAAGAAGGATCTCTTCTTCAAAGTAAGTTAAACCATAAATGGTACTTTTGAAACGTCGACAACTAAAGAAATAAATAATAGTTTGTCAGTCTGTCTGGTGAATGTTGAATGGAGAAGAACGAGTAGGAAAAGACACATAGATTTCACAGACAAAAGGTATAAATCTATACCCTTGGTACGGGTTTGCTTTACATTGAACAAAAACAAAACGAGAAGGTTCGGCGTTCTCATTGGTCAGTGCGAAAGAACCAACCGCTTACAGCGCCAAACGCGCTTTCGTTTCGATCTCGTTAAATGTAAAACAAACTCATACTAAATCCTCTGATATAGCATTTTATTTGAGGATAGTTTCCAAGCTGATTATTACCTTTGCCCTTTATAAGTCTAAGTTTTCTCACCATTTTTTCATTTTACTGTAAATCAGTGGTGTCGTAATAAAAAGCCAATAAAAAATCAAAGAAAAAAAGACGTGTTGTGTCTACAATAAAGAAAAAAAGGACAGACGCCATTAAAGATGGCGGTTGACAGCTGTCAAACGTTAATTCACAATCAGATAGACAAATCAATAACTTCAAGTTGTGTTTAGTAATAACTTTGTATGTAAATATATGGTAAAAAATGTAAGAACATTACTCGTATTAACATATAAAATAAAAATTGGTTTCTTATATATTTTATAGAAGTAAATAACATATCAACTATTAGTACCCAAACCTTTTTTTTTTTGAGGGGGAATATCGTCTGACTTCTCCCGCCTTGTTCCCAAAGGGGTAGGCAGAGGCCTAGCAGAGGACAAGGCGGGCATGGAAGTAATACATATTTTGCAAGGATTAAGTGAGAATATTGCCAGGCAACAGCCACAGTTCACCGCACTCTTGTCACTGTTACCAAAAACTACAAAAGAAAAAACATTTCGACCAAAATTGTTTGAAACAATTTTGCCAATGTATTGCCTAATAGTTACACAAATTACATACAGAAAAATATGTTGTCATTCATTGTCTAATGGGCGGCCTTATCGCTCACAGCGATCTCTTTCAGGTAACCTTAGGAAGGGTAGGTACGTATGAGTAACGTAAGTATGGAAAAATCCATAAACGATACATATTTTTAACAAGTGAAAGCAGCTAGTTCCTAATAAATATTCTTATAAGTATATATTCCTTAGAAATCGTTCATGTTTCCTCTTGATGTACCTTTCAAGTAATAGGTTTTATTTGCTTTGACTTCATACAATTTAACTCTATATTAGGTACTGATTTATTAAAACTAAATCAAGAATTCTGTTTACAACCAAAACATAAACATTATAACTTAAACCATGATTGTTTATGAAATATTTTACTGTGAATTCTTGTTCACTTTGTTTAGGTACCTACTTACGTGATTTTAATACCATACACCTACGTTTTACACTACGACTCTTGATAAAATGTGGAAAAGCTATGCTTCGGCACGAATGGGCCGGCTCCACCGGTGTCATACTCGTTCCACGGCCTCACAGAAAATCGACGTGAAACAACGCTTGTGTTGTATTTCGTTGTGTGAGTGAGGTTACTGGAGGCCTAATTACCCCCCTTCCCAATCTTCCCTATCCTCGATTTCCCAACAACCATTAAATTCCTAACTCTCAAAAGGCCGGCAATGCACTTGTAACGCCTCTAGTGTTTCGAGTTGGCGATTGCTTGCTTCTTAACAGGTGATCTATCAGCTCGTTTACCGGCTTATACCATAAAAAACGATCCGACAAATAACAGGTCAGATTTACCAACTGGAAAAACTACAACAATGGACTGGCGAGGCATTGTTGAAACTACGAGTAGTCAAATAAAGCTTTGTATAACTTCCTCGAAATCTGAAATTCCTACAGAAACGAAAAAATAGAATTCACGAACAAAAACTACTGTTAGATTATAAGTCAGGAGCAGGAAGCAAATACTAAGTAGATGCAGGAGATTAATTATTATGTTACCGGCCTACTTACGTAACTGTTTGACGAGCAACTCGACTTCCAAGTCATGCTAGAGACTCATATTCATGAGCAGCATTCCGTGACATACGACGCGGCGACTGTCGCGCTGCTCATGTTATGAATAAGTCATGAATATGAGCATCTTGCGTAATAAGGCGATAACATAATAATTAATTTAGTATGTCTTATGAAAGTTATAATAAAATTACAAAGAGGAGATGTTATAACTCGAGTTCTCTTTAACATTATAATGTCCTGACATTAGACTATTTGCCATCTAGCGGTCCGGTACTACAAAAACGTTGCCAATTGTCCACATTTTACCACTTTCTGAGCGCTTATAACCTATTTTATTGGACAAGGTCGATTTTTTATGTCACAGTGCACAACCAAATTACGGATGCCATAATTTCATGATTGTTTTTTATGTAAAACTGTAGAGCATACGCGTCACCTGATGGTAAGCAATCAGCGCCACCCATGGATACCCGCAACACCAGATGAGTTACAGGTGCGTTGCCAGCCTTTCAAAAAGGAGCACGCTCTTTTCTTGTATGTGTATTTGTACTTGCTTTATGATCAGTGAATTGACTGAGTTATGTAATGAATTCAAGGTACATACTACATAGTATATTGTATTGAACAATAGAACACCGCACTACACTACAAAGTTTGACTCTTGGACTTAAGATATTTACTCTTGCGGTGTGACGAGGAAAGTTCTGCTTGTCTCCAAGTACACCGTGTGTGTAGATAACTCTTAGATTGTACTCGAACTTGAATGAGTTCTATTGAATCGAGATCCAAGAAATTGATTAGAGGTTGCCTACTGTGGCATCGATGCTACCGCTGTTTACAAAGTTATTATAAAAAATAAAGACAGTAAGAAATATATTTTTATTTGTTTAGGCTTCTCGTATCGACTTGCTTAAATAAATATTGTTACGATAGATGTACAGGCTCCCCGGAGCTGCGGACAACCTAGGGGGTTTACCGGGGCTCCGGTTTAATGCAGGAGTAAGAACGAAGTGATTTTTAGTCAGTAAGAGAAAGTTGGGTGATTTTCCCCCTTAAAAATAAAGATGTACAGACTCAGAAAGCTCACTACACACATATTTTTTCTCAATCATGAACATCGGTACTCGACGATACCTATTTCTATACCGATATAAATCTTCGAAAAAAAAAAGCCTCAGAGAAAACTATCATGAATTCCGAAACTCAATGCCTCATACATCAAACTGAAGTCTGAAATCTAGATAAAAAAAATAGAAAAACAAGTCTAATCCAGATCTATCTACTAGACAACTTATCTGGTTTACAAGACAATGTATCAAAAGTAAAATTTGACCGTCTTGTTACGAAAAAGACTAAAAAACAACTTGGGTTAGCAACAGCTCATAATGTCCCATTTATATTTTCATTTCGACCGAAAAAACGGGCATCTTTAAGGGAAAAACAGTGTTACCGAATCTTATCTAACTTTCGTAAAAAATAATGTTTTTCGTACGTGAGTCGACTTATCAAGTCCCTCTGTTCGATTTGCAATCTAATTGCTTCACTAGTTCATTTCACGGCTTCGTTTATTCAGAAATATGCAGTGAGATTAAGTTTATAACTAGTTTAAGTTTGCTTTTTATGCGGTTTTAGATTGTTTCCTGTTTTTTCTTGATTTTAATCTTGTTTCTTATGATTTCACTAGCTTATGCGTGCGGCTTCGCTCGCGTTAATTATGGGGTCTGTGACTAACACACGATTTATTTTTCTACAATAAAAGTTACTTCTCAATACATCAGCTACCTGCCAGTAAAATTTCCGTCAAAATCGGTCCAGTCATTTCAGAGATTAGCCGAAACAAACAGCCAAATGTTATTTTGGTGTACTTATGTGTAGTATGTATGTTCATAAGCATGCAAATAAAATGCATTTATTTCAATAAAACAAACGTTACGTTACACTCCCTTTAGATTGGAAACACGTTGAGAAGATTTATTTTAAAGAACATCAAACAGTGATTGTGTTGGTCAAAACCCTTCACTGTGGGGTTGAAGCGCCTGTTTATTTTACAAAGTGATTGTGAAGTTAATGGGTGTCACTACCTTCAGTGAAAGGTGGACACAGTGATTTATTGTTAGAGCATAATCTCTTATAATTATTATGTATTTAAAGGACGTAAGACTGAAATATAAAGTCAGAACTTCAAAAAGAAACGTCACATTTTGCCGGACTGTAGGAAGGATATTGTTTTTCGCGGCGTATCTTGTATGTGTATGAGTGTAAAATTATTTATTTATCTTTCAAAAGCTTTAAACAGATAGGAGTGGAAGGAGGGTAGGGAGACCTTTGCCCTGCAGTGGGACGATCATGGCTGAAATGTAATCTAATTTTTCTACTGGTAGAAATATGTTTCTCATTAACCTATTTAAATAAATAAAAAAAAATTGTAGCTCACCTACATGGATATAAGTAAATACATACTGCTTAAATTGTACATCAGACCAAGACAAACCGTTTTATTCATAGAGATTAATAAAACATTCTGTTTCAGTATTTACTTCAGTTTTGCGTTGAAACGGAGGGAAAATTAATGGACGGCAACCTCCATTACCATAAAATACGTACTTCCAAGGAAGCTTAGAAACCAATCGAAAATATATGCTTCGGAAAATTTACCTTTTTCGGTACCCTCGATACCTGTTGAAAACATCGTAAGATATTTATTGCCTTTAATTTTGAAATGTACATGAAAAATTATAGAGAAAATATGTTGATCGAGTAGTTGTGTGTGACTGCTAAGCAGCAGCACTCAGAGCCATTTAATAATTGCTTAAACTATTCCTTAGTAACGATTTTGTTCCGAAAACAATTGCTAAGGAATGAGTTGAGTAATCATTAAATGACTTAGAGTATGATTTTTGGTTGAGTTTTGATTTTTGGTCAAGTATATAATAAATAATATCAACGAAAACTTGGAGTCAATCTGTGGGTCTTTACGCTTGTAGTCACCCTTAAGTATCTGACAACCGTATCGTTATATTTATATTGAAATAAATGAAAAAAAATATAGGTAGATGTTTCTACTAGAACTAGAATTTCGACATGATGTCTTCTAGGTGTGGTCTGTGTACATGGCTAATATCAAAATCCATCTTTAGTAGGTGTGACGTCTGACGTAGCATGTCAACTCGATTATGTAAATATGTGCATCACGCAATACCATATAAATATTAGTGTACTTTTCCACCAAAGATGTGCTATGTAGCTATGCTACGAAGATATAATAGCTAAGCTGTGAAACTATGTGACCGTTTCCACCGATACTAAGCTATGTAGCTGAGCTGTAGGAAACTCGATTGCCATCAAGAAGAAAAAAAAGTGTATAATAAATATAGGGATGATACAAATCTAACGACATATTGAAACTGACCGATAATGAACAAAATTCCAAACGCCGTACCCTACTAAGAAATCCAAATTCCAAAATACAAAAGTTGTGTTCGACTTGGGTACTGAATCCAGGATGTTTTCCCAAAAGTATTTAGAACTTTTTAATTGCTTTTACCTGAATTTAATTGTGAGAGAGACATGCTTCGGCACGAATGGGCCGGCTCGACCGGAGTGATACCACGGCCTCACCGAAATCCGACGTAAAACAACGCTTGCGTTGTGTGAGTGAGGTTACCGAAGGCCCGATTCTCCCCTTCCCAATCTTCCCAATTACCCGATTACCCAACAACCCTTAAATTCCTAACCCCCAAAAGGCGCCAACGCACTTGTAACCCCTCTGGTATTTCAAGTGTACATGAGCGGCGGCGATTGTTTACCATTAGGTGATACGTCTGCTTGTTTGTTGTTCCATAAAAAAATTCAAATATATTAATTCAAATAACCTAACCTTTTTTTTACCTAATGTATAGGCTCTAGATTGCTTGTTAGAATTGTCTAAACCAATTAGGGCAGTGGTAATAATTGTTAAATTGTAAGGAGCTAGGCTGAATTTTATCGTCTGTTTCTTTAATGCCTTTTATTGTAGTACTTTATGAATGTACTGGCCTTAGGAAACATTTTTGTTTAATTATTTCAAAGAGTAAACTGGATATTATTACGTTTCTTAAACTCTATTACATCACTATGCAAATTAGTATTAAGTGTGAGAGAGCCATGTTTCGGCACGAATGGGCCGGCTTGACCGGAGTTGTTAGTAAGTTGTGTTTCGTTGTGTGAGTGAGAATACTAGAAGCCCAATTACACCCCTTGCCAATCTTTTCAATCCCCGATTCTCCAACAACCCTTAAATTCGTTATCCAAATGTGCCGAGTGTCCATGGGTGGCGGTGACCGCTTATCATTAATTTATCGACCTATACCATAAAAAATACATTGCTATCAAAAGTAAGTAATAGTTACACAGTATGGCTTAGTAAAAATAAGTAACATAATTACAAAAAGAAATAAGGGTTTTTCAAATATTTTGGCTTTATTAACTAAAAACAACGGTTTAGCGTAAATTTCGATAGTTATTATAAAAATAGTCACTCAACTTAATTTTTGTATCTAAAATCCAGATAGATTGTTAGAATTTCTGTGAAAACCTAAACCTGAATCTGAAAGGCTAGAATCGTTAATTAACTTCAGTCGTCAAAACTATACGAAACGAAATCGGTTTCTAAATTTCCTAGTACTAAAACTGGGGGGAAGGGTTAGTACCCTCAATAACACTTAACAAGCCTAGCTTCGGCCATAGCAATAAAATAAAGCGACAGTTTTATTCCCCCAGCCTGCTCCGACAGACGTTCTGTTTTATATTTCCGATGCTCCTTTGTTTCTTTATATAAAACCTCCCTTTTTACATAAAATTGTATTAAAAAGTAGTAGGTTTGTATCTTTTAGAGTGTAGAGGTTCCTTTGGTTCTTAAGTAATTAAGGTACGCGTCACAAGATCCGTATCGTACGCATCACAAGCACCGCACGCAACGGATTTTAGTTTGTCTTGTATAGAAACTCATACAACTGCGTCCACTGATCCACATCGTACGCACCGCATCATCAGCAATGCCTACATGCGATGCGTACTGATGACGTCATACGGAATGCGTACGATGCGTCCGATGCGGGCCTGTGGACGAAAAAAGTAAGTAAGTAAAGGAAGGATTATTTATTAAAAGAAAGTTAAAAGTTATTTTAAATGTAGTTACCGTTGCGATGAATTATAGGTTCAATATTAACAATCTTATTTCTTCTAACATTAGATTGAAAAGCTTGCAACGTAGTACTCTAATGAAAACATATTTTCTCTCCCAATCAATGTCCAATAAAAAACTTTTCCGAGTCGACCTACTTCGGAAATATCTCATTGATAGATACGTACAAAACTATAGTTACCATAACTAGTAAGGAAGGTAGATAACTACACTTGGGAGCAAAGAAACCACTAGCATTTTTTCTTTTTTATTTCTTATTTATTTCCTGTGTCGTAGGTCCGTTTACAAACATACAAGTTCACATACACATAACACCTAGACCCAAAAGAACAATTGGGGTATCACACAAAGAATTGCTCCTTGCGAACCCGCTACACGTTGCGTGGCAGCCAGTCTCCCAGCCACCGCGCAAAACGATACAAGTAGTACTAAACGATAGCTAAACGAACAACATAATAAATATTTACTGCTACAAGTATTATAATTTTATAAACTGGCAACGTAGTCAGATGAAAGGCAATTTATTTACCTTTAAAAAAAATGAGAGTATTTTGCTGTAGAGGGATCTTTAAAAAGAAAAAAAAACGCTAGTTGCTCCGTTTTTTTGAAGTTTATTTCAAGTGTCCTGGCTCGTTGTCCAAAGGTTAGCAGCTACAAGTACTGCAGTCGAATATAAGCTAAATATTGTGGCGACACTGACAAGTGACAGTTGACAGATGACAGAAGTCGCACATAGACTATCGACGAGCAAATCAACGGATGACGTCACAAATACCCTGCATCGCACATATGAAGTTTGCATGCGAATTAACACGGATAGAAAATCCCAACGAACAACAATTGGGCAGAAAGCCCGCCAGGCTGATCACCTCGCCTGGTCGGAGGATCCTCCTTTTCTTAGGGAACTTTACTCTCTGTTCCCTAAAGTGGTGACCCCGACGTGATTGAAACCAACCTTCACGGAGCAGATCAGCACCGTCATCCTCATCGCCATCTCCCTCACCCATCACTTCTCCGCTGAGCGGTAATCAAGTCGCAGCCAACCAGCATCCTCGTCCTCATCAGGGACCACCACACGCTACATCGAAGATATGCAGCCTGGTTCTTCCCTACGGCCTCATCAGCGTCTAGGCACAGCACTCTGCACACGGTCTGAGGACGTCTTCCTCCCGTCAACGCAGACGCCAGCCACTACGCACCTACCCTCGCAGCATCTATTCCCCGACTCACCGTGGGACACTGCGAGCTTCACTACTCCGACTCACTGGAGTATCACCCTGCACCGCTCACCCGACTCACTGGGCATTCAGCGGCACAGTTCCGACTCACTGGAACTAGGGAAATTCGACACTGGCTCTGGCACCGCTCATCTCAAGCATCGACAGCCGTCTCAACAGGATCGACCTCCGGTCTTGGGGGGGAGTGATGTGGCGACACTGACAAGTGACAATTGACAGATGACAGAAGTCACACATAGACTATCGACGAGCAAATCAATGGATGACGTCACAAATACCCTGCATCGCACATATGAAGTTTGCATGCGAATTAACACGGATAGAAAATCCCAACGAACAACAGTTGGGCAGAAAGCCCGCCAGGCTGATCACCTCGCCTGGTCGGAGGATCCTCCTTTTCTTAGGGAACTTTACTCTCTGTTCCCTAAAATATAACTGTTGGTCGATTTTACTCGATTTCTTAAAGTATAGTAAGGTATTTTTTATTTGCACTGATCATTTGATTTGTCGCTGTTATTTTACTTAAATGTGCAACACTCATAATAAATTTGAGAAATGACTTTAATTAAGCCATTATAAAGAAGATAACATAATAAAATAAGCCAAGCGTTCACTAAGACATAAAACTACTGCAATAGATATTAAAATTAAAAATGTATTTAGTCCGTCAGTTAAAAAATTAAAACTTATTTTTATTTCGTCATATAAGTAAACCCAACACATTGTACTTAATAGTGACGTCACACGATATTTTTAATCAATATCAGCTATCGTTAAAGTATTTCATTCTGTAAGAATAGAAAATTAAACGTGTCTAATAAAAATAATGTTTTAAATTAACCTACCAGACAGACGGACACTAAAACGAAATTTAGGCAACTACTCTATTACTACCAGTATAATAGAAAATGTTAAAACACAACTCATATAATATAATAATTACATTTTATATCTCACTCAAAACCGCTTCACATTTCTACCCAATTGCCACAAAGAAACAAGCTTAACATCACAACCTTGGAAGCAAAAGTTCAACAATTTATTATCATACGCCTCTAAATTTAATGGCGACGAGATCTTATTGGGCTTTCCATAATGAAACCAAAACATAAACAAGACTGTTCTTCAGAGGCTCTGAGTTAGTTGACATTTACAATTAACGGTCAGTTCATATCTGATTGCGTAACGCCAGAACAGACAAATGTATAGAAAAATAATTGACCGTTCACACTCGACCGATGATACGTCATAGTATTGCCTAGCAAGAGTCTTGCAAGTCTCGCATTTACCAATTAGCCAACTTTAATTTTTTATACGATTATGATTTAACTATATTAACTGTATTGTGCAGATTTAACTATACAGTTATATTGTAAGGTGTGGCCGCTATTAAACAACCTCAAAATATAGTATACTAGCTACACTGTTTCGTCATTGTAAGATCAAAAGCACCTAACATAATATATAAAAAGTTCACTTTTAACTTTTCAGGGAGACTGTATAATTTGTCTCACTGTTAACTGTTTGTTAGTTAATGGACGCTACACACCTTACAATGTATCTGTGCAGTTTAACTATACAGGTAAATCATAGATCCGTACAGCCTACACTATACATTTGGACACTACGGTTAAATCGTAGGTCCATACAACCTACACTATTTACAATTTAACTGTGCAGTTTAACTGTACAGTTTTATCTATTCTTAATTCAATTCAGACTGACTGACGCAGTACTACAGTTCGTTAGCTCTACACACTTTACGTTAGTGAAATCGTATTATAACTTTCGTGAGACATACTAATTTAATTATTATGTTATTGGTTTAATTAAGTAACTGTTTGACGAGGAACTTGACTAGTTTCAAGCCACTAAATCGTAGATCCAAAGCCTACACATTCTACGATTTAACTGTACAATTAAATCGTATGGTGTGAAGTCAATATAAGATATTAATTAGCAGTTCATAAATCAATTCGTTGAAAAAAGTAGACTATTCTAACATTTTTTCCTAAGCTACAATTTTTTGTTCTATTCTGTAAAGTAGTTCTTAGTAAAATGTACCCAATACTATCATCTCGAGTTATTATATTTTTAATCTCCTCTTTTTCAGGAAGCACTTAAGTAAATTGCTACTTGATACTTAACAAAGTAACAATTTATAGTTTTCTTAAAGACGACTATGCCAGCGCTCAGCGGTCCGTGGTCTATTAAGATTTTCCACTACTTAAATACTTATTACAAACTAGCTGACCCAGTAAACTTTGTGACTGCGCCACGGAATAAAACTGTGAGGTAACTCTTGTAAAATATATAAAACTAAAATTTGAAACTCCTTCTTTTTAATAAGTAACTAATAAATCTCTAAATTACACACACATTGTGATAAGGTAAAGTAAAATTGTCAGCAAACATAAGATTGATCCATTATCGTATTCTATTATAACCCTCGTGAGACATACTAAATTATTTATTATGTTATCGGCTTACTCACATAACTGTTTGACGAGGAACTCGACTAGTTTCAAGCCATGCTTGATGCTGATATTCATGAGTAGCATTCCGCGCATAAGCATTTCGCATACCCTAGTAGTAGCAACGCGACAATCGCCGCGTCGTGTAATAATTATTGATTTAACATAATAATTAAGTTATCGTATTCGTTAATTTTGTCTGACAAAAATCTTTTATATGAATGAGAAACAATAAAGGACCAAGGCTTCTACCCTGAGGTACACCATAATGATCATCACAATCATGTCACGTCCACAGCTAGACAAAGGCCTCCCTCTTAATCCTCCATGTCGAATAAAAAGAACAACACCATATTCAATGAATAATAATTCGCTGTTTTTCCAGTTTTTAAATTAAAACACTTGAGTTCTTCAAGCATAAATATGAAAAGCAAAAAAAAACTTAGCAGTACTTTAATCCCACAGATCGGGTACCTACAAAATAAATATATTCATGTATCCACCTGACGACAAAAACATGATAACATTATTTATGTAACCTTTAGTAAATAGAACGTATTACGTTCAACTGAAATGTAATTGTTATTTTTTAGGCTTGAGGTCGTATCTACCCGGAGTATTAAGCTTGAACTCTCGGACAAAAAAACAATATTAACTGGTTTCGATTAAAACGAATGCCTCCAAGGAAAATTCTAAGAAATTGTTTTCTATCTAATTTATTCTGAAAATCGTTTCCGAGATTAATTTTTTTGTCTTAACCAGCCGTCTTAAGATAAATTCAATTCAATTTATGAAACACGTAGTCGTCATTCATTCAGTCATTTATGAAACGTCTGAATAGAATTTTCTAGTAATTCAACACCTAATTTTAGTGAAGGACAGACTGATATGTGTGTCCTTTAGTAAAATTAGGTGGTAATGTTTTCAGAATGTAGATTCGAATGGCGAAATATGAACTAGAAACAACATCGTTAGAGTGCTTTTCCACCAGAGATGTACTATGTAGCTATGCTACGAAGATTTAATAGTTAAGCTGTGAAACTATGTAAACGTTTTCACTGATACTATTCTACGTAGCTGAGCAAGGAAGATGCGCAGCTCGAGTATGCGATGTATCGATAGTAGGAAAGCGTTCCATTCATAGCACGCATCCATAGTACGCATACACAGCACGCATCCATAACACGCATCCATAACATTCATCTTTCCATTTCAAAATCTTATTTTAGCTGAGTCCGTTTACACCAGCTATGTGTACTATGTATACACCAGTGCTAAGCTAGAATATGATTGGTGGAAGCCAAATGCATCCACAGCAACGTAGCATAGTACATCTCTGGAATCTATTCTAGATCCTGGCTTACAGGAGTCTTAGAGGAGTTTTTTTTAATGAATTGATGATTTTTAACAAAATAGATCTTTACTAAGGAATTAGACGAATAAGAAATAAAACACTTAGGTTTCAGATAAATCAGACTCAATTTAACAAAAATATTAGATAGAAAATGAAAGTAGAAATTTTAAGAGGTTTTCTGCGGCTGAAGACACATTTTTTTTTACTTTCAGGTTCCGTGAAACGCTAGCTAACAGTTTTAGCGCCGTTTAATGTAATTTCGGTTCGGCGTTTTTAGATGAGAATATTTGAGCAAGGTAAAAATATAGAGTATCGGTCGGAAATATACAGTAGAGTATCGGGTGATGAAAATATTGATATATTTTTGGTCAAACGAAAATGTATCAAAGCGACATTTTCCTTGATTAATTAATTCCTATCTATATTTTCCGGATTTTTGCAAAAAAGGTTAGAGCGTGTTTGTAGTTTCAATTTAAAACTGTGTTTTTATACCGTGGTGTATCAGTAACGTTGCTATTGAGCAACCATTTTGAAAATGCTCCGTTCTTTCCGAAATCGAGTTTCAGGTTACTATGATAAAATTTATATTTATGTTTGCAAATAGGTTACAATGTAACTCTCTTAAATAACTAGATGAGACCGGCATTTCCTATTGGACTGCTCTGAGAAGAAATGCCGAAACAAATTCAGATGTAAACTCAAGTGGTTCACTCGATCTCAACTTTTCTCGTTCTGGTTACTATGATACATTTCTGTTTTGTACATTAACAGTATGTTAATAGATATTATACAAGTCTAGCATTTCGCACTAAGAGATAGACAAAATAAAAATATTTAGAAACTCACAGACTCAAGCGACCCCACAGTCAAACCATTACAACGGTTTTGTGGGGCTTAGTCTATAAGAATGTTACCTGTGTGGAAGTGAAATAAATAATAAAAAAATAATAAAAAGTCAAATACAAAATACAATTTTATCTAGTCTAGTTCTAGTTGTCTTTTTGTATTGTTAAATTCAGACACAATAAAAGTTGTGAATGAAATGAAATAAATGAATCATAGTTTAATCACAACAACGTAAAAACTTAATTACTTGAGTGATTCTTTTGGTTGAAACTGTTTATTTGTAACAATCACGATAATGATAGACAACTGCTCCTCCATCTCCAACTCAGACACACCATAACAGGATGCTATCACATCAGTGTCATTAAAAAAAATCCAACACACTCACTCACCTCCAAAGGAATAACTCCACACGTAACGCAGACATCAGCGAGCGCGAGATGTGTCATCATCAGATCCACTCGAGACTTCCTTCTCCTCGACCTGGCGAGGCTGACCAGCACAGCCACATTCCCCACTCCCCCCACAGCCAACAAGATCCCATAGATCACCAGCACAGGTCCTTGGTCCCTCAACACAGTCTCCGTGATGTTAGTACTGGCGGTGGTAGCACCATCGAAATAATCCCAAAATTTTCGATCGATCTCTGAAGTAGTGATTTGAAGAGTTTCGTCCTCATAATCATAGTTGTTTAGTAACATTGTGAGGTTTTACATGATAATGTACACTGGTAAGAGGTGTTAAACTGGTTTTTACGACACACACATTGATATATTTTTGTACTTTGAATTTGACTAAAGTTTTACAAAATTAACTATGTATGAAACTTTAATATAGGAACAAAAGCAAGTATTAAATATACTATATATTATTAATAACTCATATTTCACATACTATGCAATGGTAATAAATAAATTGTAACAAACTTTGGAAAAGTTCGTAACACTTCGTGGCAGTTTTGGTCGCCACGCGAACGCGACTGGCCTACGCGGCTACGGAGCTACGACTGCTGCTACGAAGCTACGGCGTAGCGCTACGTAAATAAATATACGTTGATAACACCGTGCAGGTTTTATCAGTATTTGTTCTCACTTTTGCTAACGTTTGTGATGTTCTATTTAACTTTGTTGATTGTTTGTCGCAAAGGAATGAAATATACAATAAATACTGTTATGAAATTTTAATTTCACATTATGTTAAGAAGAGAGGTTGTATATGTATTAAAATTATATTTAAAAAAGTAGAATTTGAGATGAAAGATGGTGTAATATTTAAGAAGTAACAAAGCATTAAATACTTTTGTTTTATTAATAAGCAAAATGTTCTCTGAAACATTAACATTTAAATACATTTCCTCGTCTAAAGCATAAGACTCTGTGCTCTGTTGTTATTCTTGAAGATGATAAGTCACATTAAAGAAAAAACAAAATTAAAGCGTACACAATATTCACATATATCGTTGATTAACGCGTAAGAAAACACACGGTTAAAAAAAATCATTACTTATTTATTTAATGGAAACAGCAGCAACAGCTACACATGGCAAACAAATAATGGCAGTATAATATCAGAAAGCCAATTATAGGTTTCCAAGGATAAAATAATACAGTATTCAAGACCTGGCGAAAGACGTAACATGGGCAGACCTCCCACTAGGTGGACCGACGATATTGTCAGAGTCGCGGGGAGCCAGTGGATGCAGGTGGCGGCTTGTCGTTCTACGTGGAGGACTAAGGGGGAGGCCTTTGTTCAGCAATGGATGTTTCTCGGCTGATGATGATGATGATGATGAAGACCTGGCAAAACAATCACAACCCATACAAAAGCATCTTTTAGATTAAAAAAAAAATATAAAAAAATAAAAAACATAAAACCAAAAGAGTAGTATCACGAATAATATGATCAAATATATGCGGTTGCAACGCAAACAATACATGAATTTTGGCCGAAACAGCAATAACGCAACAAAGTGAAAGCACAATGTAAATTAATATTCGAAAGTCTCTCTGATATCTCACATATATATTTTTTTAATTTTCTCGTTTGTGCATTCAGAAAAATTTATGAATTCAATTAATGAAAAGAGTATGGAAGAAAAAAATTCATCAACACACATCATCAGCCTATAAGTGGCCACTGCTAACCAAAGAGCTCTTCTCACATGGAGAAGGTTTGAGCATTAATCACACGCTTGCTCAATGCAGGTTGGCGATTTCAAACTTATAATCAGAAATTATAAGCCCAGGTTTCCTCACGATGTTTTCCTTCACCATTAGTCAGTGGTGTCTAAATAATCTAAGATTGTTTTAAATATTTTTTTAAATCGTCACGCCTTTACGGCCTTTATCCCCGACGGGGTAGGCAGTGCCCACTGTACAATGTATATCCACTTTTTTCAATTCATATTGTAAGTCCCATGTAATATGTGATGATCCTATTGCCATATACCGGGCACATTTCCAGACTTCGTGCTACTACTGAGAAATTCTCGAAAAATACTTTGCCCAACCCGGGAATCGAACTCGAGACCTTTTGCCCAGCAGTCGCACTTGCGACCACTCGACCAACGAGGCAGTAAATTTACGAAAAGAGAATGAAATAAAAGAAATTACTCAGAAAATATTATGATAACAACATTCAAGACCATCTAAAAATACCATTTACTATTTAACGGACATGTCAAGCATCCCTCCGCCCTAAGGCCTCGCAACTTACAACAACCATCAACCAAAAATAAGCAACATGTTGGGTCGACAGCACGCAACTTACTAAATTAGGTCAAAGCTCGTCAACATACCACAACTTCACGGGTTTTAAACTCCAACGGGTTAGCTGAGGTGTACCCATATAGTTAGACAATGTAATACAAACTTTTCGCTAGTTGGCGAATTGTAGAGTTGGCACGTGTAACGTATGCGATTCCCGCACGGAGCAACATTTTGTGTCATCCACAAATTGTTCTTTCAGGTCTCAGTGATATATGCATGTGAAATTGTATGTTTGTAAACACACCTACGACACAGGAGAAAATCCTAGTGTGTGGCAACGTTTTCAGTAAAAAATAAGTTATGTTATGGGTCTGAAAGTAAAGGGAGTGAGGCCAATTCCATACACCGTGGGTAAAATTCCAGACTTCGTATTATCAATAAAGATTTGTCCGATCCAGGAATGTACCTCGAGACCCCTTGCTTAGTAGTCGCACTTACGAAATCACTAACGAAGCAGTCAAAACTCATTACTCACATAAAATGGATGAATGAAGTTATCCATTAAAAAATTAGGTCACTCTCTCGACAAATTACACTTTCTGAAAGATTTCTGACCTGATCATAATTATGTTTACACCTTAAAGGCTTTTAACCTCCCTAAATGTTTTATATAATAGACTTATAATATATCAATATTAGAAACGTTTCACATCACTTGTAAGGCGTGAAACTTATGTTGCAAAGGAAACCTGGTTAATGTATTAACTACTTAATACTTATATATATGTTATGTACATGTACACACATATTTTCGCAGTATGTTGTATGTTTGTCTTTATGTATTGTTCTAAATTAAACGATATTTACCTAATAACTATGATTTATTAGTAGACAGTTACAATCTCGAAAGTGACGCGAACGTTAATAAAAAAAAATTAGCACAAATAAATAAAATAATTAAAACAGATCTTTAAGGCCCACATCAAACGGATTAATTTTTCAGACTGTGTCCACTGTATCGACAGCGTTCGGATTGCCGATGCCACTTTCACTCGGATTTTTGGCATCAGCATTCCGTATGACGTCATCGGTACGCATCGCATGTAGGCATTGCCGATGATGCGGTCCATACGATGCGGATCAGTGGACGCAGTTGTATGAGTTTCTATACAAGACAAACTAAAATCCATTGCGTGCGATGCTTCCGATGAGTACGATGCGGGCCTTTGGACGCTTATCTTTAGATAACTTTCTTACAGATGTCAAAGTCGTGCTCATCAGCTGTTGTTGCTATATTTCCAAAGCTTAGTAACTGTGGACAGCTAAGGGCTGTTGATAACGATGGTATCAGTATTACACTGTAATTATACACATGTACAGTATTATTACAAACAATACAAGGTAAAAGAATAAATCCGGAGCTACAGACTACGGACCGGGGTGGCTTTTAGTCAGTAACACTCCCTCTCACCTCGCCTAAGGCGGCAGAAGTCATAAAATAATATGTTTTAAATATAATAAAGAAGGGCCAAATTAAAAGTACCCTTAACCGACGAGCATGCATGGAAAGAAGTATATAAGAATATTGTAGCCGTTGGCGTTCCATAGTCTCTGACCACCCCCATGGGAGATACGCGTGAGGTTATTGTACGTTTTTACAATGCGAAGAACGGGCAAATATAAATAAACATAATTATTTAAACATAATTAATTATACTCAATTTAAGGGTTTCTAAAAACTTATAACTTTTTACTTGATTTACTTGACTGCCTCGTTGGTCGAGTGGTCGTAAGTGCGCCTGCCGTACAAGGTGTTTCGGGTTCGATTCCCGGGTCGGGCAAAGTATTACTAGGCTTTTTAAGGTTTTTCGAAAATTTCTCAGTTGTAGTACGGAGTCACAATCGAACCCAGTATAATTATGTCAATAGGCTCATTCCCCCCCCCTCTATTACATGGGACCTGTAACACAAATGTTGAAAAGTGGGTGTAATGTACACCTCTACCTACCCCTTCGGGGATAAAAGGCGTGACGTTGCAAACGAATCTAGGAGTAATATCTAGTTTCAATAACAATCCGGTTGAGTACGTCTCAAAGGAATCGAGTTAATACAGCAACATTCCTACAGAACTATAACTTAGTGCTTTTGTTCATACAACTACGGTCTAGACTGTTTTATTATATCCAATAGTCTAGATCTTAGTTAGAGTGCCTAGATCTTATTGTGGACTTTGAAACGGCAGTTTCATGTAGTGGACATAGTGTACTCTTACTCCTACCTCCTCCAAATAAATGGGCTTGCTATGCTATCTTCAAAGACTTAGGTTCTTAGGACTTAGGTTCATTCACAATGACCTAATCTTCACCTTCTAATTGTTAGATTCTAGTCCGCATAAAGCAAATTCCAACCTTTATTACTGAAAGCCTAGGTCAAATATTATAGGACGCTAGATCGCCCAGAATTTTCTCAAGTAAGTCCCGAATTTGTGGAAATATCATTGGAATTGAATCTTATTACCTAGCTTCACTGACAGACAGATTGACGGACAATTCAATTTGACGTTTCAAAAGTGCCTTATTTAGGATTAATTGAAATAAATGCTTTGACTTTGATTTTGACTTTATTGTGGCGTAACGTTAAACATGAACGTCTTATTTTGACTCAACTTTAATCCTAAAGTCGGTTGCAAACCAATAGCTAAGTTAGTTTAGCTTAGTTTGCATAACCGACGCTGTTTTCCATAAATATCGCTACGACTTTTTTTTTTCAAAAAAAGAACGTATATCGCACTAGGATTTTCTCCTGTGTCGTGGGCGTGTTTACAAACATACCATTTCACATACACAATAAGGTTTTAACCCAAAACCACAAATTGTGGATCACACACAGAATTGCTCCGTGCTGGAATCGCCAGCACACAAGTAAAACTGCGACTTTGTGGCCAGCACATAAGTAAAACTGCGACTTTGTGGCCAGCACACAAGTAAAACTGCGACTTTGTGGCCAGCACATAAGTAAAACTGCGTCGGCTATGCGAACTAAGCTAAACTAACCTAGGTGTTTTTTTTATTATTATTTTGTGTGAGAAAAATCATTCAATGACTTCTCCCGCCTTGGGAGAGGCAACAAGAAGTGTTAGACTATTACTGACTAAAAACCACCCCGTTCCTACTCCTGCTTTTCGCTAGGTAGTCCGCAGCTCCGGATCAGGCATTAACCTTAAGGCCCCATCTGTGGCGATCTGATGGCTCTTTGAGAAAACGGGCGCACGGAAACTAACATAGCTTCGCTTTTGGTCTGCAACCGGCTCAATCTCGTTAGTTAGTATAATTTATAATTAGTCGACAAACGAAACAATGCATTCAGAAAACTGAGTGTGTATAATTAACTTCATTATTTTAACAAACAAAAACATAACCTCTAAATGTAGGTTAAAACAACTAACTGAACGTTTGCACGTTTAACCCGGAAATATAACTGTTATAGCTTTCAGTTAAATGTTCGTAGTTAAAAGTAACATTACTGTAACGGGTCGGTCGGAGATGAAAGGAAAGGTTGTAACATTTTATTTTTGTTGGTATATTAAAAAGGTGCACTTAATTCTTCATGTATTCCAGCCAGGAATTTTATTTGCTAGTAATGTATGTTAGTGTTAGTGTTAATTGAAATTATATTATAAACTAGCTGATGCCTGTAACTTCGTCTGCGTAGAATACTTCCGACAGAATATGGGGTTTTGATTTATTTCTAAAATATTCTTTGCAATTAATAATTATGGTTTATACACCAACGTCGCGACCTGCCTTTAGATTTACGACGTCGAATTTAAACTATGTTTAGGTAATGCATTTAACATGTTAGGGTGTATAAACCATTTAAAATTAATGACTATTTTTACGCCCTAAGTTAATATTTATAGTGGTCATTACATCATAACAAAACTACAAAAAAAAAAACTATTCGGCTTGTACACTGAAAATTTACGTTTTTTAAGAGGCTATGACCGAAAATTTCTAGGTCGTATTAGCCATTTTTGGGCGAATTTCAACATTTCATATATACAGATCGATAGAGAAAAAAAACTGAACAAAATGGTATATACATATAACTCAATTTGGCCAAAATGGTTTATACGACATTTCTACCCAAAGGAATCGATATATTTTTTTATATTAAATCTTTAACTTTATTTCGCAGCTAGGCTTTTGTCGCTCATCACGCCTTATTGAATAACTCACCTAACACTTAAGTACTTGTCAAGAATCACTCTATCGCAGATCACAGCCAAGGACTCTGTTTTACAATAGGTATGTCTAGAACAGTCTAGAATTTATTTCATTATTATGTAAATAAGTATTGTCATACTAATATTATACTTAAATGTGAAAGTTTGTTTGTTTTGGATGTTTGTCCGTCAATCACGTTGAAAGTACTGAACGGATTTTGATGTGATATACAGATCGGGCATGAGGTATGGGATACTGGTGATACAGGGATACGTTTCATCACACGGGAATGCGGGCAAAGCCGCTGGAAGAAACTAGTGTTGTATAAATTATCTTACGTTTTAGATTATGTAAAATGTAACAAGTACTCTTTACTGCGAATTCTAGACATTTCATATTTATTACATTACCAACGCAACTATATAGGTGTCACATTGTTTTACAAAATTCGTTTTAACGCAAAAAGCTTTACATTTTATTGTAAAATATTTAAAGTTTGTGCCTTTACACGTACCTAATGGATTTACGTAATAATGTCATTTTAAAGTCATTAAATCTGCTATTGTGTTGAAACCTCAATACATTGTGTTGTTTGATTATTTTTATTAAAAAGTTACACCTACATTGGTCACATTTTACAAAGTTTTGAAAACAAACATTAAATATCGCTTTATTTTTCATCGTTAGCCAGAGACGCACTTAAAGGTACAAGCCCCCTACAATCACCAGTTAAAATATTATAGACCCATGCAATAGGGGTTGTACTTATAAATGTCATGCTTTGGGTATGATTCTCAGACTCTATGCTGATATTATTTAAATAAAGACCATAGAAAATAAAATGGCAATTGTAAATCTTAATAGTTACCTATAAGAATTTCTCAATTAAGTACTTACCAACAATTTCTTTCTCTGGATCAGCTAGGCTATTCTGTATTTGCGATTCGATTTATTTATTTATTCGGTAACTGTCGATTTGAAATATTCGTAGTGAGCTCAATCGCAATCCGCCATGTCATTGGTTATCCTGATCCGGGCTTACAGGGGCTCGGGCGCGAAAAGCGGGAGTAATTTTTAGTCAATAAGAGTCTGACACTCCCTCTTGTCTCGCTCAAGGTGAGAAAAGTCATTGAATGATTATCACTCCTAATAAAAACATGTCATTGGTAGTAAGAATAATCTCGACCAATGACGGGCGAGAATGCGATCAAGCTCATTTCTAAAGTTCAAATTGACAGTTATATAATAACCAAACTGTTCCCAAAATCCCTACTATGTACCAAGATCGGAGTCATTGATCCGAACCAGATTCCACCGAAAGTATTTTACACTACACAACTTCCAAAGTTACAACGCCCAAATACATGTGCCTCAAAATCATCCCCAAACAATTTCATACCTAAATATCAATGAGCATTGGTTTCAGATTTCAATAACAAATTAGTCAAACCAAGTCAATTCGAATTCACGACGGACTTTAGTATTCTAATTCAACCCTTGTAATAAACATCTGTCTTACTTAGGACATAAGACATAGCGCTACAGTTGAATTATTTAGACTTAGGTTTAGGTTTCTAGATACTGAATATGCACTAGATACCTAACTGTCACGTTCAATGATAGAGACACTAAATAAATTGTATTATTTTACTCGCTAGTCGTCTGCACAGTCTGGGCCTTTATTTAACTAAATTAACTAAAAATCACAGACGTGAGTAAACTGTGATTTTTTTGTTAAATAGAGGCCCAGACTTTGTTTTACCGTCTAACAGTCTTGCTTTGTCCTTGTCCTTGAAGTAGCCGTAAATTAAACTTTTAATCAAAAAAGGAAAACGCCTTCAGTTTCTTTACTGTTTCAGTTTTTAATTTTTAAGTGACGTTATATCCTTAGAACTTATTCTTCTTCTCTAAAGTCTGAAAAATACTATGCTGAAAATTGGTTTAGCTCCCAGCTTGTTTACCTTTATTTTTGGACTTTCATTCAACATACGAATTATACTGAAGTTCAGTGAATTAAAATAAGAATACGTAACACGTACGTCACATACTAAAGAAACATTCAAACGATAGGTGCATTGGGCATAACCACATACCTAAAGTACCTAATAATATTTTTGGTAAAACTACAACCAATGTATTTTTCTTCAACGTCTAGACTAAAGGTTTCAATATTTTATGAAATTTACTCGATAAAGCCCAACAAACAAGCTCAATACCTAGAAACATCGGTTAGATATAAGGATTCAAACTATTTCAGGGCTGTAACATTACTTTGGTAGCAGAATGTCATCTAATATTAAAAGTTAAGGTTTGGGAGATGTCAAACTAAGTGAAACGGCAGGTCATTTAATTTAATTAGCTTGGCAAACTTAGTTAATTGCTTGTAAACTTATATTACGGTGCCTTAGTCGATAGACATAGTACCAGCTAGTTGCATTGGGTATATTGCGTATGGGTAATGGGTATTTTGTAGTATTGGCTCGAATAAACCTACCATTCAGTGCGCCAAACGCGCTCTGGTTTCGATTACTTTAAACTTAAAGCAAACTCATACTAAGGGTACAATAACTTCAATTCGAAATATCGAAGTAAACTCAAGGTGTACAATAGGTGCACATTAATAACACATTTCGCCTATTTTGTAGCTACCCTGTTGTGAGTTTCATGGTAGAACTAGCCAGCTATTTGTTATCTATTTATTTATTTTAACTAACATTACAGGTAAATTATATAACCAAATGCGTTAGTTATCAGGGACCTTAGTACCTACAAGTTTGCTTTACGTTTAACGAGATCGAAACGAGACCGACTCCTAATCTTTCCAATCCCCGACTCTCCCAAAACTCTTAAATTCCTAACAACCAAAAGGCTGGCAACGCACTTGTAACGCCTCTGGTGTTTCGGGCGTCCATGGGCAGCGACGATTGCTTACCACCAGGTGATCCGACTGCTCGTTGACCGGTTTAAACCATAAAAAATTGCTAACCTATATAAAAAAATGTAGGCCCATGTTCTACCCATTTACCAAATACAATGTATACAAGCATGTCTGTTAAGGTCGTTCACCTGTGAACAGATAACACATTATGTGTTCCAATTCAATGCTTTTTTTGTTTACTTACAGGTGTTTCTCCATATGGAAGATCGAACCTACTGGGTTGGCTTAACATATTTTTTTATTAGTACCTACTATAAATATTTCAATGTAACTCGATCTTCACACAATGTAACTTGACTTTGTCTGCACAGGTGTGGTAGCTGGGCAATCGGCTATGTGTAGTAGTAGCTGGTTCGATTCCCACTCGGAGCAAAACTTTTTGTGTAATCCACAAATTGTTGTTTCGGATCTGGGTGTCATATGTATGTGAACTTATCTGTTTGTAAACGCACCCAAGACACTGGAGAAAATCATAGTGTGGGACATTGTTTTTTAAAGAAAAAAGAAAAAAAAATCTACCTTGATTGCGGAAGCTCTCAAATATGACTGGAAAATACGGCATTTCATGCTACAGTAGGCAGCTGGTGTACCTACTTACCTAGGGCCCCATAATAGACTAGACTTCCTACTTAAAAGCAAAGTGCCTTCTAAAGGTTCTTCCAGATCCCTGGTATCGGCTCGAAGGACAGGAGTAGGAACGGGGTGGCTTTTAGTCAGTAAGTCTGACACCCCCTCTTGCTTCGCCCAACACGGAAGAAGTCATTGGATCATGATGATTATTCACACTTAACCAGACCGTATTATATTGTTAGGTACAAAAATATCTTTACTTATATAATATGTCTGATGGTTATGTTTCATTTCGAATTATTTCACTCTGAGTCAAGCTGCGATAAGGGGCCGTAACAATAACTTCTACCTTTTAAAGTGGGTGTTGTGTTCATAATTATTAGAAAACTGCTTATTGTCATGTCCACAACCAATTACCTACCAACGTAAGGACATTAAAGGTTAAACAAATAAATACAAGATATTTTTATTTAAAGTTACAATCCTGTCATCCATTATCAACTTAATTACTCTCGTAGCAAAGTCTAAAATAGTAAAATCTACTCATAGTCAATTTTGTGAGGGCTTATTGTGAGTTTGTTTTACGTTTAACACATTGAACGCCGTGGTGGTCACCGGAGACCGACGTTAGCGGAAAAATTGCCTTCAACAGTTTTTTATTGGCAGTCAAAGACTTAAACAAGCCTGCGTTCGGCGCTCTGATTGGTTAGTTCATTCGGACACGCTTTTTCGATTTCGGTAAACGTCAACCAAACTCATACTAATGGTACTGATTTTTGGAATTGGTTCCTTGAGTCAGCCAGGCTCTAATGAACCATCAAAGCGCTTTATACCCTCTCGTTTCGATCTCGTTAAACGTAAAGCAAACTCATACTAATACCTCTGAACAATACATTTTTATTTGTGAGTAACACGGCATTGTTATTGTGGGCAGGGGTCAACGTCGACCGGACATTACAATGGCACGGACCATAAACACAATGTCAATGCTAGCGAAGGGCGAAGGACGAATGCCTGGAGGTCTATTCCGAGGGCGGAAGTACGTAGGTAGGGTAGCTACTTCAATGAAACGGACACGCACAATAAAATCAACTCTAGTAACAAAGGAAGGAGTTGACCTTCAGGCCTTTATAAGAGAAGAAAATAATAGCATTGTTATTATTTTATTTCTTGAAATTGTGATTAAAATTTTGTATAAGAACAATAAATAATTTTATTATGAGCTTCCTTTATGAGCTGTCTTTTCTGCTTGGGCCCTGCCCGCAAAGTATTACCAAGGTCATATAGTTTTTACTTAAAGATCTTTAAAATGTTACTAACTTGTACTTGATTGGCACTAACTGGGTCTCCAAGGACACTAGACTCCTAACAAAGTTACAGAACTAAGTCTCCTAACTAAGTCTTTATTTATAGATACGTGGGCGGGTTAGTGGGAACACCGCTACTTATTCATTTGAAAAATAAAATATGTCACATAATAATAGTTTTATGCTTTTTTAATAAATCATTTAAATTTTTAACTTCATTATAAAAGAAAATGTGCGTAACTTAACATTTTGTTTAACATTTTTAATCAAAAGAATCTAAAGTAGGTCAACTACAAATAACTGCAGAAAACGGAACGTAACTTTGACAGAACATTGCTTGTTCAACGTCAACAACTAACTGTCAATGTCATAAAAATGTATGAAAGATGCGATTTCACTGAATTTTGATTAAAAAAGTTTAGACGCAAACATTTAAATAAGAAGAAGTGTTTATTAAAGTGTTAACAGTGTTGTTTTGTCCAAAATGTCGGCGACAACATCTTATAATAATGATAAAGTGGTGATGGGTGAGGTGGAATACCCGGCAAACGACCCAGCTTCTGGGGCGTTTTTCCAACCAGATTATAAGAAGTACGTGAATGTTTTATGTATTTTAGTAACTAAAACCTATTTAATAACACCCTCATATTAATTTACCTTCACATTTTAGTGTGTAGCAGTTGTTCTTAGACTTGAATTCGTTGTTATAACAAATCACTTTAAATTGTAACACAAATAACATAATCCTATAGATGACACAGTATTTTTATAAGAAATCGTTTAGTTTCATAAACAATGATAACGTCTTCACTACCCCTACTTAGTTAAAAGTGAAGTAAAATATATAATTTTTATGTTACAGAAATGAAGATCTGAAAGTCATGTTAGATGGATCCAAAGACTCGCTGAAACTGGAGGCTATGAAGAGAATCATTGGCATGATCGCCAAGGGAAGGGACGCTTCAGACTTGTAAGTATTGCAACAAGAATCTATACCCATACAATGGAACAGAACAGAGTAATATAACCAATATTTATACTTTGCATCATAGCTGATTATCAATGTCAGTGTAAGGTAAATAATGCCATATCCACACATAAAACTGAAGTCTTAATCACTATTATATACATTAATTGAGGATGCCAAAAGTGTCTATAATTTTAAACAATTAGTTTCTGCCAGTGACTTCACCCCTATTCCCGTGGGATAAAAACATCTTATCACCGAAGTCGGCTCAAATCCTGTCTGGATACCATATCAAAATCCATTCTGTAGTTTCAGCATGCTTGACGGATAAACATCCAAGCAAAACAAAATATTAATTTTGAACCAATTTTACAACTTCATTGTAAAGCAACAAATTGATTAATAATATTTGTCTAAAAACCTCACTAATTTGTTTAAAATTGTCCAGATTTCCAGCAGTAGTAAAGAATGTGGTGTCCAAGAACATAGAAGTAAAGAAGTTGGTGTATGTGTACCTGGTGAGGTATGCTGAGGAGCAACAGGACCTCGCTCTGCTGTCCATCAGCACCTTCCAGAGAGCTTTGAAGGTAATCACTATCATACCAACCTGTTGCTACATATCATGAGAAAATTATGGTGCAGTTCCAATTAAATTGATTGTGATGGTCATTCTTCAATTCACTAGAAAAAAGAAATGTTGCTTGTCAAGAGTAGACCTATTCTGAAACACCGTAGATGACCTACTTTTTATTTCCTAGTTATTTGTCCTAAAACTTATTAGTGCAACTAAAAAATTATTTGGGAGATCGGATTGCATACTTGTCTGAACTTTAAGTCATAAAAAAGTAGTGCGCGCGACACGTGCTTACTGCACGCCGCTAGCGAGCTGGGCTGGAGATGGCAATTTGAAACCACTCCGTACCAGAACCATTCTTATTTAGTGTGTTTTAACACTTATTATGGCTTATGTTTAGGAATATTGCATTCTCATTTTATCTTACTAACCCAAATATAATTATGATGTCTTCAGGACCCAAACCAGTTAATCCGAGCCAGTGCTCTGCGAGTGCTCTCATCCATCCGCGTGCCAATGATCGTGCCTATAGTGATGCTGGCCATCAGAGACTCTGCCAGTGACATGTCGCCTTATGTCAGGAAGACTGCTGCTCATGCTATACCTAAGTTGTATAGGTAAGTCATTTCCAAGAGGTTTTTTACACACTCAAAATGTCGGTTAGGCAGTAACAGCTATCTGGAAGTGAATATTAACGTGCCATGTATGTAATCTTATATTATTCCAGCATCAGCAATTGGGAAATCGAACCAAGTGAAAAGGGCTTCAGAAATAGTTAATTCCTAATTATTTAGACTAGTTATAGACAAGCAATATTAAATTAATGTAGTCATGTAATATCTCTGTATCTTTGTGTAGCAATACTCTGCTAACTCAAACTTCGCTTTACTTTAATTCAAAAAGACAAAACTAAAATATACTTACATATTTTTTGCAGAAGGCAAGAAGGGTAGCAAATAGATAATAATAAACTTTTCCTTTCTCTCCCAACAGCTTGGATCCGGAACAGAAAGAGGAGTTAGTTTTAGTTTTTGCAGAAGGCAAGAAGGGTAGCAAATAGATTAATACTAATCTTTTTCCTTTTCTCCCAACAGCTTGGATCCGGAACAGAAAGAGGAGTTAGTTTCAATAATAGACAAGTTACTGTCAGATAAAGCGCCGCTCGTCGTCGGCTCGGCGGCCATGGCCTTCTCAGAAGTGTGTGGGGAACGTATGAGCCTTATACATAGGAGTTACAGGTAAATAGAACTTGAAACCAATGTCTTTATTTACATTGAAAATGGTCTTAACCAGAGAAATAGCTGAAATACGGTAGTTTCCAACTAGTCAAATTCAATACTTTTATCAAAATGTCAAAAACGTTACTTTTCTATGAATTTTGTAGGAGATCACAACTTATGACGTCATGATTTGTTTGCGTCAAATAGCATACTTACTTCTCTAAAATTAAATAAATAAGTATATCGTCAAATTAATGAATGAAAGTACGATTATTTTGGGATATTTTATTATATTGAAATGTCAAAATAATTTATTTTTGACCTAAGAAACTACCCAATTCTAGTCACCAGTCTTCTCGCGTAAATAAAAGGAATGTTTTTATTTTGCAGGAAACTGTGCTCCCTATTAGCAGATGTAGATGAATGGGGTCAGCTGACTCTACTCAATGTGCTCACCGTGTACGCTAAGACATGCTTCGCGGACCCCAACACTGAGGTAAGTGAAATTTAAGATACTTTTATGTCACAGGACCGCTTATCCAGCGCTATGTGGCGTGGGTATTTTAGGGTGAAATAAAAGGCTCAACATTGTCTATTTTATTGCATCTTTGCTGTTGTATAGAAAAAGGGTGGGGTAAGGAGATAACTATTTTAGGTAGACCTTTGTACGGGACCAACAAGTGACTGACATGTTGACAACTATGACTAACGCTTGAGCGATTTAGAAGCGAATGTGTAGCGTGACAGCACCGCGTCCAGTTCGCGTGAAAATATCAAGGCAATTGATCGCGTTCGCGCCACACCGTGTCTCACGTCTGGTTGGTGACGCAGATCACGTCAATACATTTCTACATTTTGTTGCTTTCGCGTCACACCGCAACGCCTCGCCTTCGCGTCACACCGCAACGCCTCGCCTTCGCGTCTAGCTCATACAGGATGTCGCGTAATCAAATGACTATATTATACAAGTAAACTGTTTCGTCGCAGAAATATTCAAGCGACAGCGACACGGACAAGCCGTTCTACGAGTCGGACAGTTCAGGCGGGGGGCGGCGCTCCCCCCCCGCGCTGGACCACGACCACCGCCTGCTGCTGCGCGCCGCCAAGCCGCTGCTGCAGAGCAGGAACTCAGGAGTTGTTCTCGCAGTCGCACAGCTCTTCTACCATTGTGGACCCGGTATGTAGGGGGGGAGTGGGAATAAAAGGTCATTGTACCTCAGTTTATAGTCAGTCTAAAATGTTTTGTCCAACAGACTGTTTAGTAATTTCTTAGCTGATAAGCTAATACTCTTATAATAACTATCGTGAGACATACTAAATTCACTATGATCAAGAGTACCTCTGTGACTCGAAACTAGTAGAGCTTTTCTCCATTCATATATGTGAGCAAACTGTGATCTATACATAGTATAAAACAAAGTCGCCCATTTTGTCTGTAGTCCCTTCGTATGCATAAAACTTTAAAACTACGCAACGGATTTTGATGCGGTTTTCACTAATAGAAAGAGTATTTTCTCCGACAGGTTTTTATATATAATTGAAATACATTGAAACTATATTAGCTGAGTTATAGCGATTTATGTCCAAGAAATGATGCGTGCGCCGCTTATACCGTTGGATACAAGTAAGAACAATGTATAGCAAAAACATTGGTCTTTATTAGTTCTACAAAAAAAGTCCGCGATGACATATATCCAGCTTTTTTATTTAAGTCACAAAAGCTACTTTTCTGTATTAAAAAAACATTTAATTCGTTGGGTGATGTTTAACTGGTGATATAACCAATAATACATATATCCTTATCATAATAAGTAAGTTCATCATCACGAGCATTTAATTTAGATTATTTTTGCAGTTCACAGTGTGTTATTTAGACATATAGTTTAGGAGATATCACGATATTAGTATTGCGGCACGGTACGGGCCGGCCGCGGCGGCGGGGGCATGCGTTGACTGTATTTGTCGAAGTAGCGGGATACACGCAAACGAAGTTGCGCGGGTCAGCTAGTTTTTAATAAAGATAAGCTAATATATTTATAAAATTGAATAATATATTATAACTATCTATTGAATGAACAGGACCAATAGCGTTGCTAGCGCCATCTAGTAAGCCTAATAAAGATATTATTTTAATCAAATGTATTGTAACGACTAGTTTTACTTAAAGTAGCCGAAGTCCTTTAATTAACACGTCCTTGGACCGAATATCGAACAGAAAAATATACATTTTATTTATTTTTAGCCGTGGTCGGCCCACTGCAAGGCAAAAGCCTCCCTAGCCTTCTTCCACTCAACACAGAGATATAAAAACTATATTGATTAGTTTCCATTGTGTAATTCTAGCTCAAGAGCTACCACCAGTCGCCAAGGCCATGGTTCGACTCCTGCGCGCGCCACTGGAAGTACAGAGTGTCGTACTCAACTCTATAGCTGCGCTTACTGTTACCAGACGGGTAAGTTTCTATACGAAAATAAACCTTATTGCAGCGATAAAAAAGATTGCATTTTAAATGACTAACTGATATTGTTATCGTTTATGAAAGCAATTAATAGTTTTTAAAGCCTAACTAAGACTGCAACTAAAACGTCGTCATTTTACGTGCTATGTCGCTCTATTTCACAAGTATTGAATTTACAACCCAGTACATTTAAAACCCAGTGGAACACCATATAGGTGGTCCACTGGATTTATGGTGGGACCGTGCTACAATAAGTTGGGGCGTGTCATGACCGCGGGTTTCAGTAAAAAGGCTAATCTATTATACTTAAAAAAACTTGTATCCATTGTAATCTAAACAATTTCTTCCACAGACACTATTCGAACCATTCCTAAAATCTTTCTTCGTGCGCAACTCGGACCCCACACACATTAAACTGCTAAAATTGGAGATTCTAACCAATCTAGCTACCGAGGCAAGTGCCGGGGTGATACTGCGGGAGTTTCAGACGTATGTCACTTGTAGCGACAAGGCGTTCGCCGGGGCTACGATACAGGCTATAGGCAGGCTCGCCGTCGCCATACATTCCGAGACTGAGACCTGCTTGAATGGATTACTTCATTTGTTGTCGAGTAAAGATGGTGAGTTTTTGTGTTAGTGGATTTTATTATAGGTATAAGTAATAGATAAAGTATTTTTAAAGCTCTATGATAACTTTTATTAAGACTGCTTGTATGTTGTATTGAAAAAGTTTTGGTTAATACTAAAAATTATAGTTTTGAAATCAAAGTCTGTTACTTTGGCACTTTATTGGATTAGTTTTATCTCGACATTGATGTTTAAATTTAAGAGCTAGAGTTTTGATGCACTTTAACTCTACTACTCTTTCTAGACCAAATATTGCTTATTTTAATTGGGAGCAAAGAAACAGAGGCACTAGTGTTTTTATTTTCAGTTTAAAGAACCCTACACGGCATAAAAAAATCTTGTATCAGAAAATATTTATCACGAAATGAAAATTCGTTTTCTTTGCTTCCATGTATTGTTGATTCAGTTTGCAATAAATAAATAATTTGTCCCCCAGAATGGGTGGTATGTGAGGCAGTGGTGGTAGTGAAGCGAGTGGTGGGTGGGGGGGCCACCTCGGCCCGCGCCGCCGTCGCTCGCGCCGCCAAACTACTGCGGGCTGACAGGTCAGACACTTACATATGTTAATTACTTTATTATGTAATACAATAACAGCGTTGGACCCAAAACTGAACCCTGTGGAACACCGATATTTTAACGTTGGACCTAATGTTGAACCTTGTGCAACACCAATGTTTTATTATGATGTTATTACGTCTAGTCTTTCAGATGTAGTCTTTTGTAGTAATAAACTGATGAAAGTAAATATGATACAGGCGACAGCAAAGCCACGTTATCTAATGAAACCATATACAATGTGATATGGTACGAGAGCTAGCAACGTCGAAAAAACAAGCATTTCAAGAAGGCCAGTTTTTAGATATATTATGTCTCTCAGTCTCCCAGACATCATACGGGCTATCTGGCACCTGGTAGTCGTTGCGTTCATCAGTGCGCATCGCATTTGTACAGGTAAAATTTCAATTTTTCAAACCATTTTAAGAAGTTATTTTTTATTATTATTATTTTTATTGAACTTATAGTAACATGAATCTATTATTGCCAGGCATTTTTATTGTTGTTTAAGCTATGCCAGGCGCCAATTCTGAATTAAAAAAAAAATTTTTTTCAAATTATTTTAGTATGGCTGAAATTTTAGTATGATGTTATTTAAGTAAGAAAAGACCCAAAATTAATTTGCCAAGCAGTTATTCGGTTGTTAACCTTCAGCCAGACCGATCTAAAACTGAAAAATGATGTAGTATCATTTCGCTTGGTCTAGAAATATTTGTCGAACGAATTACAGAGAAAGGGATTAAACAACCGGCCAAGTGCGAGTCGGACTCGCCCATGAAGGGTTCCGTAGCAGCAAGTAGACGACTAAATAAAAAAGTTATAAAATAACTTGGTTTTACATAGTGTTTTTATGAACGACAAAGTTATATTTGTGGTTTTGGAAAATGTTTTATTTCTTAAAAACTAATAATGGTATCTTGTTCAAACTAATTTTAGTTCAAACATTTTATTGAAATGTATAGCATATTCTTTTTTAATTTCCTCACTCTCTTATTTTAAAAGTTAGAGGGGGGTACACTCATTTTTCCACTTTGGAAGCGTCTAACTTTCAAACGATTGATTTTGACGAAAAATGGCTTTAGGAACCTTAATGTCTTTTTTAAAGACCTATCCATAGACACCCATCACGGATATGTTAGCTGAAAAAAATTTTTTTTTAAATCAGTTCCATGTATGGAGTGGCCCCCTTAAATTTTTAAATTTATTAATTTTTATTCAAAATTCGAATAGCGGTTACCGAAACACATCAACCTACAAAGTTTCAACTTTGTAGGCCCAACAGTTTGGGAAATAAATGGCTGTGACATACGGACGGACGGACAGACAGACGGACAGACAGACAGACAGACAGACATGACGAATCTATAAGGGTTCCGTTTTTTGCCATTTGGCTACGGAACCCTAAAAACTATCAAATTAATTCGTAAATTAATACGGTATCAAAATACTGATTTATTTTTGTACAAAATTAAGATATCTAGTTTCTAGCCATGCTAGAAGCTCATCTTCAACTTTAGTCGAGTTCCTCGTCAAACAGTTACGTGAGTAAGCCGATAACATAATAATTATCCTTAATTTTCATGTAACCATTCAATTTTATGTTTATTTTTATACTTGAGACATGACATTTCACTCCATACATGGAACTGATTTAAAAAAAAATTTTTCAGCTAACATATCCGTGATGGGTGTCTATGGATAGGTCTTTAAAAAAGACATTAAGGTTCCTAAAGCCATTTTTCGTCAAAATCAATCGTTTGAAAGTTAGACGCTTCCAAAGTGGAAAAATGAGTGTACCCCCCCCTAACTTTTAAAATAAGAAAGTGAGGAAATTAAAAAAAATATATGCTATACATTTCAATAAAATGTTTCAACTAAAATTGGTTTGAACATACCATTATTAGTTTTTAAGAAATAAAACATTTTCCAAAATCACAAATATAACTTTGTCGTTCATAAAAACACTATGTAAAACCAAGTTATTTTATAACTTTTTTATTTAGTCGTCTACTTGCTGCTACGGAACCCTTCATGGGCGAGTCCGACTCGCACTTGGCCGGTTGTTTAATCCCTTTCTCTGTAATTCGTTCGACAAATATTTCTAGACCAAGCGAAATGATACTACATCATTTTTCAGTTTTAGATCGGTCTGGCTGAAGGTTAACAACCGAATAACTGCTTGGCAAATTAATTTTGGGTCTTTTCTTACTTAAATAACATCATACTAAAATTTCAGCCATACTAAAATGATTTGAAAAAATTTTTTTTGTTAATTCAAAATTGGCGCCTGGCAGACCTTAAACAACATGAAAAATGCCTGGCAATAAGAGATTCATGTTACTATAAGTTCAATAAAAAAAAAATAATAAAAAATAACTTCTTAAAATGGTTTGACAAATTGAAATTTTACCTGTACAAATGCGATGCGCACTGATGAACGCAACGACTACCAGGTGCCAGATAGCCCGTATGATGTCTGGGAGACTGAGAGACATAATATATCTAAAAACTGGCCTTCTTGAAATGCTCTCTCAAAAACGTTGCCAGCGCTTATACTAATAGGGGTGAGACTTCTAACCCGTTAGGGCTGAGTACTACATCTAATTTTATCGACAAAAAATAATATGGGGGGGTTGAACCCCTATCACATTGTATAGTAAGTAAATTGTATACTTATTATATCCCCCTCCCCCCGCAGACTGGGCGGCGCGGCCCGCGCGGCGGGGGTATGGTTGGTGGCGGAGCACGGCGCGCGACACCCGCGGGCCGCCGCCATACTCGCGCATATGGCACACAACTTCGCTGACCAGGTATACAGCCTCTAATTATTATTATTTGTCTTTCTTTTCACCTCTATTTCTCTTTGAAAAAGCATTGCTCACTCCAACACTACAACTTTTAAATTCATCTCCTGATAACTTTATTTTTATGTTGACATTTTTCCAACTATTCGATTAAATTATGACAACAAACACTAAAGCAATTTTAAGATGTTAAAAATGGTAGTCTATCTACATTTTCAATCACTCAAAACACAACGCAAACCCAACCTTACTACCACAACTACAAAACTCAATTTTCCTTACAGGACGAGCTAGTAAAGCTACAACTACTATCTCTAGCAGTAAAACTGTCAATAACCCAACCGGACACGTTACCGATGTGTCGATACGTTGTCTCTCTCGCACGGTATGACGTCAGCTATGACGTCAGAGACCGCGCGCGAATGCTGCGGCGGTTCATTGAACCTCAGCCCGGCAAACAACTGAATAATTACGTTGCTGAGATATTCTTGCCTGAGAAACCGAAGCCCGATATCCAGAGTAGTTTTAAAGGTGAGTGATTTTAGTTTTTAAAGATGTTTTGAAAGGTTTTTTAGTGATTAGAAGTGCTAGTATGGAGTAAGATGGTGTATTATGTCAATGGTGACTAAACTTGACAACAGACTGAACAATAGCTTGTGACTAGTTATGGGCAAGTGCTAGTTTTTTCTTTTAAATAGCTTAATTGTGTTTCGGACCATTTGCAAAACATGTTTCATGTCTCACTAATTTATAAATGCGAAAGTTTGTGGGAGTGGGTGTTTGTGTGTATGTTTGTTACTCAATCCCGTCAAAACTGCTCAAAGGATCAGAATGAAATTTAGAACAGGGATAGATTGTAATCTGGAATAACACATGGGCTACATTATATGCTATGGGAACGCGAGCATGTGGGAATGTTGCCGCAAGCACTAGTTACTAGTGACTAGTTTATAATAAATATTTCACGCCTAATTAATATACCTGTAAAACTAACGCCCGAATACTGAAATGTTACTCAATTTTAAGTTGTATTTAAATATCGTGCTATCTCTGTTATTTTATAAAGAATTGATAGGGATAAAACCTGTTTTGAGAGCGTCTTAAAATTTAGTAGCGTTTGAGTATTCGGGCATTAGTGACACTTTGTATGTCAAAGTCAAAGTCAAAGCATTTATTTCAATTAATCCTAAATAAGGCACTTTTGAAACGTCAAATTGAATTGTCCGTCAGTCTGTCTGTCAGTGAAGCTAGGCGCTCGTTCCAAAGTGTTGCTTCGAATGGAGAAGAACGAGCAAGAAACTCCATCGTTACTCTTTTAAAAAAAATGTTTTTTACAATATCTCTGATACATTATTTGATCATTTACCTATCTATCTATACTAATATTATAAAGCTGAAGAGTTTGTTTGTTTGTTTGAACGCGCTAATCTCCGGAACTACTAGTCCGATTAGTATAATTCTTTTTGTGTTGGATAGCGCATTTACCGAGGAAGGTTATAAGGCTATAAAATATCACGCTTATATCGATAGGAGCCAAGCAGAGCGGGTGAAACTGCGCGGAAGTAGCTAGTTGTATATTATATGTAGAAACAATGTAACGACAATATGTGTCCCCCCAGACCGCGGTGGGTTCACGGTGGGGTCCCTGTCGCAGTACATCGGGTCGGCGGCGGCCGGGTACAGGCCGCTGCCGCCCGCGCCCAGGGAGACCGTCGCCGGACATCTCAGGGAACTGGGCACTGGCAAGATCGATACTCCCGTTGATAACCACGATGATACACAGGTGAGAGTACTTAGATAAAGTACGTATTGTAAGTGGAGATTTTCATTATATATAGACTGCCTCGTTGGCCGAGTGGTTGCAAGTGTAACGACCGGGCAAGGGGTCTCGACTTCTAGTATTACTGGGCTTTTTTCGGTTTTTTTAAATTTCTCAGTAGTAGCACGGAGTCTGGAAATGTGCCCGGTATATGACAATAGGCTCACCATCTATTACAAGGTGACTTACAACATAAATTGTGAAGTGTTGGTGTACATTGGCATTATGTGCCATAATGTCAATGTACACCAACATTTCAAAAACCTCTTTATATTATGATTAAGAGGATTAAAAAAAATCGTTTAGTATATTATATAGCAGAATAAAACAATTATTTGTACTACGTTCTGATTCATGTCTTATTAAAAATTGAAGCAGAAACTTTAGTTCAGTGCCATCTATTATGTTGTAATAGGAAGTTTTTCTGCTCAAGTTTTCGCTAGATTGGGCACCAGTTCAGTATTAAGAAACTATTCTTTTTCTTCTCCTTCTAATCCTATCTTCTGATTTGTTTCAAAATAATATAAAATGTTGTATTCAAACATAAATGATGTTGACAGAAAAACAAGAGTTTCTACTCGGAGCCGGAGAGCAGTGGATCAGGGTCTGGATCCTCTTCCTCAAGCAGTAGCAGCTCTGAGGAGTCTTCGGAGGATGAGTGAGTATCGTACAATAAAATGTAAACATAATTTACTAATGAACTTAGTGATTCTTGAGCTTTTGAATACAAAGGAAGATTATTTATATTTTAATTCCATTGTTTATTCCTTTTTTTCTGCAGTTTTATAGTAAATTTTATACTTCCACTTTTTGCATTTTTCCTTCTTAGGGAGGAGAGCAACGCAGAAGAGAAGAAACAAGAAAAGCCAGTAAAAGAAACTAATAACTATAGGTGAGTTTAACTTATTATACTTCAAATATTTTCAAAGTCAAAGCATTTATATCAGTTAATCCTTAATTAAACACCTTTGGAACGTCATATTGTCCTTCAGTCTGTCTGTCAGCGAAGCTAGGTGCTCGTTCCAAAGTATAGATATTTCCCTACTTTATCTGATAAATGAGAGTTTGGAAGACTTAAAGCAATGTTTGACTACGCAATTCTTTTCGGTAAACCCTCGTCTATGAAAACGACACTTTAACAGACCTATATGCTCTACAACGCGTTTGTGATACCTAACCTACCTACAAAACGCGAGCAAAGTGACTAACAAAAGCTAGTTTATATGAAAATTTAAAATACTCTTTCCATCATAGGTCAAGGTCATCGAACTCAGGCACATCGGATAGTGAATCGGACAGCGAATCGGAAAGCGGATCGGACAGCGAATCGGATGGCTCGTCCGAATCGGCAGACAGCAGCGAGGACGAGGCTCCTAAGAAAAATGAAGTTAGTCGCGACAAAAAGGTATGTGAAGTAGATGTGTTGTTGTAGGTGGAGGAACTTAGACTTTATTTCTTTGGTATAAGGTTTGTAATAGGAATGATGAAGATATTTTTTCTGTTAGTGTGTGAGTGATCTCAATGTTCTCCCCTGTACCTTTAGTATGACTTTGATATGTATGTAGTATGAATAAAACAAACTCGTACTAAGGGTACTGGAGACACTATCAAAAAAATATTTCTTTAATAACTACGAGTCCAATATATACTTATATATATACGAAGTTTATCAAAACATAGTTCACTTACCACAAAAAAAATAGCAAAACTTTTGGTACATGTAATAATTTTATGGTATCATCATCCCTATTACTTTAAAAAGGGGTTTATAGCTGTGTTTAGATATTATGCTCTAGTTTTATCTAGTCTGGGTATGTTATTGTATATTGTGTAGTTATTTATTTATTTATTTATATGTAGTTTATTTAGCTGTATTAATTTATTGTAGAAATAAATTTATTTTGGTATATTCTTTGGTTTTTATTTCTTTCTTACCTTTTTTTGCTATATTTTTTATATACTGTATGTTTTTATTTTATGTATTATATGTTAATTGTGTATATATTTTAAATATTTCATTCATTACATGTTAAAATACGTCATGAAAATATATTTACAGCGTGCTTTGTGTTTCATTAGTGCTTTGTAATTATTTTGTAAATATGCTAGCATTTTAATTCCGTTTACTTCCACTTAATTTTCATAAACTCTACACAGAATAATAATCAAATACTTAATTTCTACTATTTTAAATGTTTTAGCAAAATGCACAACCAGCGCCACCTAAAGAAGGACCGAAGAAGAATGAGAAATCGAACTTGGAACTCTTGTTAGAGTTAGACGAGGTAGCGAGTTCGTTGCCCACTATGACGCCCACTTGTGGGGGGTTCCTGTCTCCGCCCAGCTTAGCTCCGCAGGGGATTGGGGATGGTAAGTGAAGGAAATTATGCATTTATGGTTTTAGTTTCCCAAGTGCAATTGCCAAGCAAAAAGTGTCTTAAAATCCGAATCCTCGAATAAATTTTAATTCTATTACTAACTTTCGTGAGACATATACTATACTAAATTAATTATTATGTTATCAGCTTACTCACGTAACTGTTTGATGAGGATCTCGACTAGTTTCAAGCCATGATAGAGGCTCATATTTATATTTGAAAGTAATCGAGTTCCTTGTCAAACAGTTACGTGAGTAGGTCGATAACATAATAGTCACAAAAGAATCCAAAAATATTATGTAACAGTTAAGTTATTTCATACAGTATTCATAGAATATTTTCCTTAGACATTATAAAAGCTATTAAATTGGACTTGAAATAAACAGCCTTTGTTCAAAAGTGAACCTCTTGTAGCTGATATTAGGGTTCAATTTATTATACACCAATACATTTGTATTATTATTATTTGATATTTACTTCTCTCCCACTAACCAAACCATCCATTCTCGTACAGCGGACAGTATAACCCCGGTGGGTCCGTCGTACACGGCGCCAGGAGTGACGGAGGTGGTGTCCCGCGTGGTGTGGGGCGGAGTCTCCGTGTGTCTCCGGTGGAGCAGGGCTCCGCACTTGTTCTCACAGAAGATGTGTGCCCTCGACCTCGTGTTTACCAACCACAGTAACAGCGAGGTCACTAATATAAGGATGCATAAGAAGGTATGTTGAAGATTTTTGATAGTTATTGTAATTTAAAATATGCTGTCTATTGATAAGAGGTGTGCTGTGCTGTTTAAGAGTCTGTTACGCTAACTGCCGTACTCAGAGTAATTTAATGATTACTTAAAATATTTGTTGGTAACGATTTTGTTCCGAAAATAATTTCTAAGGACTGTTTCAAGTAACCATTATGTCTTTGAGTGCGGTAGTTAGTGACACATATTTCAACATAGTTTGTATAAAAAATATGTTAAATTATCCGTCAATGCGACTATCAGATTAACCAGCCGATCTGGAAGTCATTGGGTACCTATGCATGCTTTGAAAGAAAAAGCATTTTTTCGACGGCATTGGATATCTTGTTGCTGATATTATTAAAACTAGTGCTTAGCAATTAAGCACCGTGGGTGATCCCAGATTAATATCCTCCAAGTTGAAATTCTTGTATTAGAGTTGTATCTTTTGTTCAGTAGCTTTGCCTAAGAGTTACAAACATAAATCGCAACAAACAAACTAAAGAGTTTGTTTGTTTGATTGTTTGTTTGTTTGTTTGAACGCGCTAATCTCCGGAACGGGTCCGATTTGAATAATTATTTTTGTGTTGGATAGTCCATTTATCGAGGAAGGCTATAAAACATCACGCTACGATCAATAGGAGCCGAACAGAGCGGGTGAAACCGCGCGGAAATAGCTAGTTTATAATATTTTAATTAATATAATAACATTTGATATGTTTCCCGGCAGACGCTGACAGGTTCCCGCAGCATCCACGACTTCTCCCCCATCCAGATGCTGGTCCCCGCCGGCACCGCCACCGTCATGCTCGGGGTCGACTTCGCAGACACCATACAACCCATCGAGTTCACTATTAACAGTTCTATAGGTATGTAGGTTAAACTATTTAATTACTTTTATAGGTTCTAATTTAGACTCGTGTCTATATTTGGACGATAAATGGAGAATGTCTAACGTTTTTAGACATGTGTGTAACTATGAAGCCCTCGATGTAACGAATTGATCTGTATACTTAGTTTTGTCGTACAATCAAAACTGACCAAATTATATGCATGGTTTTAATGACTTGAATTTCTCATACAAAATTAACGTTGTACTGTGACGTTATAGTACAATATAAATAATGTTTTAAAGCTATTTAAATATAAGAATGTGTAGGATTTTTTTAAATTTAGGTAATATTAACATTCTCCATTTAGTCCAGTCAAATAAGGTTAAATTGGGTAAGAATCTCGGAATGCGAGATACCCAGCTGTAATTTTGTATATACTTGTATATTGACCCCCTAAAACTTGTCTCAAAACCTACATATGGTAGGGTGTAAGCAACCCTTAAAATTCAGGGTCAAAGGGCCCAAAAATCGTTTTTTTGCGGTTTTTTCGAAATATCTCATTTCCTATGGGTTTTTGGTAGTTGTATTCAATAGCAATATTGTAGCATACAAAATTCTCTACAACTTTTGTGTAAACTTTTTTTTTATACGGTGAACCGTTTTCGAGATAGAGGGCGGAGAGAGCGCGGTCACTGCATCTCTTCAAAAAATTTTTTTTTCGTCTCACCTATCCGTGATGGTTGTCTATGGATAGGACATTAAAAAATACGTCATGGTTCCTAAAACCATTTTTCGTCAAAATCAATCGTTTGAAAGATAGACGCTTCCAAAGTGGAAAAATGAGGTCTACAGAATGTGTCCTGCCCTCTAACTTTTAAAATAAGTGAGTAAGAAAACTAAAAAAAATATATGCTGTAGATTTTAATGGAAACTTTCAATGAAAATTGGTTTGAACGAGATATCATAATTAGTTTTTAATTTTGTATTTCACAATATTGCTATTGAATACAATTGCCAAAAACCCATAGGAAATGAGATATTTCGAAAAAACCGCAAAAAAACGATTTTTGGGCCCTTTGATCCTGAATTTTAAGGGTTGCTTACACCCTACCATATGTAGGTTTTGAGACAAGTTTTAGGGGGTCAATATACAAGTATATACAAAATTACAGCTGGGTATCTCAAATTCCGAGGTGAATTCCTAATTTGACTGGACTAATTATGAGTATTCCTAAAGAAGACTGCCTTACAAGCCGGCAACGCACTTATAACTCTACTGGTGTTGCGATGTCCATAGTCCATGCACGACGCTGATCGCTTACAGTCGAGTGATTCGCAAAATTATTAATTTATCTATTTATTACAGGTGAAGTGCCAATATCAATAACTCCTCCAGTGGGGGAACTGATGCGGGCAGTGACCATGTCCCAGACGCGGTGGGACTCCGAACACAAGAAGCTTAGGGGAATGACCGAGGTACGTTTTATTCATCATGATCAAATTTTTGTTTTAAAGCTGTGGCTTAGTATGAGGAGTTTTTGGAAAAATTCTCAGTAGTAGCACGGAGTATTAAATTGTGCCCAGTATAGCAATAGGCTTACATGGGACTTTAACAGAAATGGTGAAAAGTGAGTGTACACTTGACTGTATAGACGTGGCTTAGTATCAAGCAGAACTCGATTAGTTTCAAGCCATTATCATTATTATCAACCACCATTATTAATTAAAATTTTAATGTATCTCACGAAAGTTATAATTTGTCCTCATGTACACCTTTTCTTTGCAGTGTGACAAGAAAGCAGTGAAACTGGAAGATGAGCAGTTAATCTGTAAGCGGGTCTTCGAGACTGCCAACCTCGCTGCCATCACGTCTACTGGAGACTTCCTCAGGTAATTGTTTGGGAAATTAGTACAGGAACAAATTGTTGGTCGAATCCTAAATGCTAACTGCCAAGCAATGTGGTTGAACAGGCATATTAAGCTCTCACGGTGTATAAATAGAGTTGTTTTTATTATTTTCAACTTTATGACTAAGTAAGTTCAGGTTCAAAATCTATTGTGCCATATGCACCGATATAAAACTAAACTGCATTTACCATCATTCACAGCAATAAACAAATGTAAACTCAAGTTTAATACCAGATTTTACATCGAATTTTAACTCCACAGGTTCGCCGGTCGTATGATGTCCTCTCAAGACCTAGTTCTTCTGTCAGTGAGGAGTGAGGAAACCAGCTCCAGGGTCACTGCCAACTGCCCCAACATGGCCATAGCGTCACTCCTCGCCAACGAAGTAGCTCAAGCCTTAGGAAGGACCTAACTAACCAGACCTCTTTATATTGCTCATCAGAAATAAATGCCTACAAAAATAATCTTGATCATTGATTTCATGGTAATTTTACCATTTACGAGCACGCCCGATTACTTTCGGGGTGATCCGATCACTTTCGAGCTCGAATAGAGCCGATCGAGTATTGTTTACTCGTCGGACAATTTACAAGGGTCCTGAAAGTTAATAAATAATATGGATATGTTAATGTTATAATGATGTATGTAATCTTTATTTAGTAAAGTATGTTCTATGTATGTTTTTATCTTGATTGTATGAAATGTTCGAAAAAAGGATTTTTCTATGGCCTCGTATATGAAAATGAAAAAAATTAAGGAACCTAGATCTATTAAGTCTGAAATTACCTGACATTTTTGATAGACATATCCTAAGAATTTGAACTGAATCTAGCAGTGAATTTATGGATACTGCCGAGCCTTATACGTTGACGGAAGATCTTATATTAGACTAGCGGACCCGACAGACGTTGTCCTGTCTACACGTCTTTAATTTGAAAATTTGTCGGATCCAATGTAAAACATTCCAAAATCAACAACTACTAATCAATTAAAAAATAATTAAAAAAGCATTGTCCAGCGGACAAAATTGTGAATCTAAACCATTCTCAGATCCCCTTGAACACACACAAAAAAATTCATCAAAATCGGTCCAGTCGTTTAAGAGAAGTTCAGTGACATACACACTTACAGAAGAATTATATATATAAAGATTTCCAGGATCAGAATCCCAAGCCTATGGATTCCACAACTTGGAACACAAAACCTTTAACTGGTCAAAAGTGAGTGTTACATGTAATATGTGCACCTCTGCCTACTCCATTTGGGAACAAACCGTAATGTTATGTTAAACAGAGATTTTCTTCATCATTATATTCACCCAAGACATAATAAAATACTTAGTTTTACCATTTAATTAGTGTCGAGTACTTAGTCCATTCCATTTCTTATGTTTATTCTTGTCTAGTCACACGACTGCCGTTAGCTAAAGTCTATCTTAATAAACTATAAAACAAAAATATATGAAAAAAATAGTGATCTACAACACATGCAATTATAGAGTCTATTCCTATAGGATAAGGTAGATAATTGAATGAAATCCTTCCTGTCTGCTAACTCTAAGTACTTATGTATTAAATACTATATTATGTAAACTAATGAAATAAATATCTTTGTACTTCTATATCTGAAGTTTATTTTACCTTATGCAGTGTACTTTATATTGGATGGGTCGTGGCCCAATGGATTTTCAATGTGAAACTGATTATATTGTCAGTGCTGCCTTTTGTGAAGAACTTAAGCGTACTTAATATACAATTATAAATCATTCTATAACATTTAAACTAAAAAATAAAATAAAACAAATAATACTCTTTACAAAGCATCAAAAATTTCGTCCGCATCGACGTCAATAGGGAAAGTGCCAAAAGGCTGTTAGCATGGCCACGTTGTATGACAATGCTTATCCTCTGACCGAGGAACGAACCAGCCCTCTGGTCACAAGATACGTCGACCAGGCGTTTGCAGATATTTTTAAATAAACTACGTGCGCTCGGACCCCACGGACCTAAAGTCTCAACCCCAAACGGCTCAAAAATATAATTACCAACGATAATAAATACACAACACTATCTCAGAACCGAGGGCTTGTACGAGTTTGTTTTTCGTTTTAACGTGATCGAAACGAAAGCGCGTTCAGTGCTCTGATTAGTTGGTTCATTCAAGGCGGCCAATCAGGAGGTCGAATATGATCTCATTTCGATTTCGTTTAACTTTACGCTGGCTGGTTTTATAGCTATGCTGTTAGACTCGCCGTTGAACAGCACTGCTGTAAGCTTTGCTGTAAAACGAGACAAGTACAAGAGCGTGCGTTTACTTAACAAACGCGTTTACGCTGTTCAAGCGCGTGACTATAAAACGCAACTACTACCCCGAACAAATACGAATATGCACGCTTCAGCCGCGCTGTGGAAACGCGTAGCTATAAAACCAGCCTTTTTTTGAGGGGAAAATCTTCCAATGACTTCTCTCGCCTAGGGTGAGACGAGAGGGAGTGACAGACTTACTGACTAAAAACCACCCCGTTCGTACTCCTGCTTTTCGAACCGGAGCCCGGTAAACCCGCTAGGTAGTCCGCAGTTCCGGATCAGGCATCAGCCTTACTGGGCCCCATCTGTGGTGGTCTGATAGCTCTCATGTTATACTTAGTCAGGAGAATACTACAAAAATAATAGACGGTTTATATACAGAGCATGTATTTGTCTTTACACACTAACAATATAGGCGTTCGAGATTCCAATTCTCCTTACATCTACATTTTACAGTATTCAAGGACATACTAGTCAAATTTTCTACCAGTCTGCAGTACCTGTACTATAAATACGCCCCTTTTTCTATCAAAATATTGACAGATATTTTGTATTTTGCTTGTCATTCAAAACTATATTTTTTTAATCTAAATTTAATAAATGATTTGGTGTTTTATTGTCTCTGCCTACCCCCATCGGAGACAGGTGAGGTTATGCAAGCATGGAAATGATTCGATTTATAATTGAAGCTTGTTTGGCACCAGTGAAATGGAAGAGTATTCTTACTCAACCACCTGGACGAGGTAACTCGACTAGTTTCAAGCCACGCTAGGGACTCATAATCATGAGCAGCATTGCGAGACGCGATGGAAGACTTTGTGTACAGTTCAGCACTGATACTGGGCAAGAAATTCGACTAGTACTTATAAGATTGTCTTTTAAAAAATACAAATACTTAGCTTATAAAAACCATACATTATCGAGGATAGTAAAAATACATTGCGTTTTAAACATAATGCACTAAATTCTACGTAATATCTCATCCGAATTGTGGTAAACCAATTATAAGAATTAAATAAATAGTGTGAACATAATTATTATTGATACATGTCAAAAGATTTAAAACGAAACTTTTGATTATTATATAATTACTACAATATATAATTGGTTAAAACTATGCATTTAAGATAAATTATAAAAATATACAAAGGAATTAATACTAGGTATATTGTGTCAGATGTTTGACAAAATGTAATTACTTACTGCACCACATAATTCATATATCATTAAAAGAGTCTAATTAAGCCATAATCTCATTCAATATACATATTAGAAAAAAATTATTTTAAAAACAATTCTTATACAATGATTGTGCGTAATTGACCAATGACGTCATCGTTTTAACGTTAACTTACATAATTATTTGTCTTATATAAAATAAAAATTGGGTATTAATTATACCCAAATAATCAATTAGGATTTTATAATAAATATAAAATGTCGAGATATTTTTTTACTGAGGAACCATTCTACCAACTGAGAATTTCAATAATTATTTGCAATGTAATGCAGCAAAATAAAATTATTATTTAATTAAAAAACCATAGCTGCGACCGAGAACGTGTCTTAATAATCTCCAAAATAAGCTCAATAGACAACCCAATCTCATTAAATTTCAGTAACCAAAATAGGAATATTCGATCCCGATGCGGGATTTGGCGTCCATTGGAGTTAAATACAGTTTATATGACGCTTTGCGTACCATGGAAGACTGTGCACTGACATACTGCATCAGTGTTGAGGGTAATGACCCCAACCAGGAGGCATGCCTAAACTATACGTAGGAGTGGTCATTGGAATGATGCGAGGCCTCTTACTCATGTCTTCGTGGTGTGGCTGGTGCATCTGCTGCTGATGGTGATGCTGCTGCGGCGGTGGCTGCGGAGGCTGATGATTCTCCATTATCCTATCCTTCTTCGACATCCTCTTCTTAGGAGCCCCGCATTCCGGCACAATACGACGCTCATTCCACAATCTTTCTACCAAAGCCGCACGCGCCTGAATACCGTTAGCGTGCTCAACTTGCTTCCTAGGTATAGGACCGTTGGCTACCTTCTGTTTCATGGCTTCTAATCGTTCTTCAGTCTGAGTCATAGGCACTGGAGGTATACCGCGTCGGTTGCATATATTATGGAGAATGCAACAGGCTACGATCATCATGGCGACTGTGGGGGGGTCAAACTGCTTGTTGCAATTAGCTTGAAGACATTTCCACCTGCTTTTTAATTGTTTTATCGTGTCAGTGACCGCGCTGTGTGCCTGTGCGTGTACGTTGGTGTAGTACTTCTCCGGCGATACGGGAGATTTCTTTGTTATTTTCGGTATAGGTGTCATTATGTACTGCTTCTGCGTATAGTATGGGCCTCCTGGAATTATTATATGGGAAAGATTGAAAGTAAGACGAAAATTATTCATAATATTTTCACAAATATATATTATTTATTTATTAATAAATAAAATTGAGTGTAGAGAGCTACAAGTTACACTTTAGGCAGACATGCGGCTAAGAGTAAAACAGAGATTGACAAAATGCATCTCGAGACAAAAATAATTCAAACAATTAATTCAAGATGTCTACTTTAGTATTCAATTACATGCCAATGACAATTTATAAGACACAGGTTATATTTGATAACGTACCAATAAGCCAGCACGGTTCCCCGGAGTTGTTCAGCGAGTCGAGGTCGACCCTGACGGCGTGTCTGTTGAGCACGCTGTCGTGCGAGTACGAGCCGCCCGCCGTCGCGTCCACGCTTATTATTGTCAGGTCACTATCACAGATCTGTGGAGAAAGAAACTCGTGTTATAAAATGGATTGCAAATTGGACAGGGACTGGGCAGTAGTGCACTCTGATAAACCTGAAATCTCTAACGTGACTCCAACCCATCTGTTAAATGAAGTGAGTAGTGTGTAACTTCGAAAGAGAATATTTGTTTGCCAGTTAGGACAATATGAGTGTTGTTTATTATTAAATGAAACTGTATTACTAATTCATGATTTATTGTATTATACATATTTATTTGGTTTTCCAAGTTTCCAACCTAAGAAAATTGACCAATATGAATTACCATAATATTCTTAACAAGGAGGTTCATTAAAAACTAACAGGGCACTATAGTACAATAACATCATTATATAATGCTATCCAAATAGGGACCTGTACAAAGATTTATTTTTTATGTACATGACTCAGTTAATGTTCCTATTATTTTATTACCACCTACTGACTGGTAACCTATTAATCGTTACTTAAATAGTAAATGTGAGTATAGTATAAATTATAAAAAAAAAATGTAATGACTTCATTGATACTTACAACTTGCACCTTCTTGGAATGATAAGACTTGTTGAAGTGGATCTTCTGGTCATCTTCAGGCCGCGCCATGGGCACGTGTGTGCACTCGATACTGCCTATCACATTAGGAATACCATATTTCATGTAGAACCTGAAATAAAAATAATTATGCAATTTATATTCAACAAAATTAAGTTATTGTGTTTGTACTTTTTCTGGGACAGTAAATCTTGGGGAACTTCAACAATACTTTTTTGTTAAAAACTTTATTATTGTAACTATCGACGGTTGAGAAGCTAATTGGGCCATTACAAACATGCAAACTGTCACATCAAAAGAATGTGACAATGCCACACAACTCGCATAAGTGTGAACAAGAGATCTGATAAAAATTACTTATAATAGTTTGTATGTTTGTAATGGCAATGTTTAAAATAATTAAAATCTTTTAAACCTTTAAAATAAAAAAAGAAATTTAAATATCTAACCTGGCCTTAATAATATCCCGCTCCTGTCTCAAATGTGGAAAATGTATGTATTTCTTAACTATGGAGGGATGGTTCATAGCCTCCGTGACCTGTAGCACTGCGGTTCCCACAAAGTACTGCGTAATACTTGGGTCACTCTTACCCCCTATTGACTTCTGATATTTACCCGTTGCATAAAATGCTAGAGCTGCCATTACCTGTAAATTATTAATTTCATTATGAATAATTAAATATTATTAATGAGGTACTCTTGCTTTATAATTTTATTCATCTAAAGATGTTTTTAGATGACTCAATATTACAAAAATATTATTTAGCCTGCTTATTTATTAAGCGTAGAAGTATAACACAAGTTCATCACAGTTCACACATACAGCTTGCTGCTCCTATTACATGTTCTTGCATAAAATAGATATTTTGCAACTAGTGTAATAGATATAAAAACTCTAAAGAAAACAAGGTTACAAAAATAATATTATCTGAGAATGAAATGCATCAAATTCTCATTGATTTGAGGTGATTAACCGCTGCAAGCGGCAGCGACAGGACGGCTTATATCTACTTTCTATACAATCACAATGCACTTGTTACTTACTTTACTTTCAACAGAAAATTCAATGGATTTTGTAGAATCAGGCATCACTGGTTTCAATTCCTCACACAAGTTTCGCGCCAAATCTTTAGATAATCTATAAGTTTCTATGAAAGAAGGTTCGTTTAGATCGAAAGGGTCACAATCCGCAGGCTTCGGAACTCTTTTCTCAGGACTCTTTGGCTTTTCAATAGGAATAGGCCGCGGTATCTGTTCCGGTTTCTGTGTATGTTGTGACGAATCCCATTTTAGTAACTCGAAAATCTCAGGCTCTTCGTCCACAACCGATATGTAACCTTCCTCTGGTGGTTTTTCAGCCATTTTTACTGTATATAAAGTTTATTTTGAAATAAAATAAACGCAGCTTGGATTTTTGTTTGTCAAGCCAATTTTGACATTTATGTGAAATGTTGTCATATCAACAAAGTGCAGATTCTACCATTAATCAGAAATTCTACCAATAGTGTTAAAAAAATTATAAGTTCATAATTATTACCGACTGATGAAAAAAGGTATGGGACATGTCGAGAAAAAGTCGAAAAACACTCTACATATTTTGTTCCTGATCTTACAATCACACTAATGGGGATAATGAAAGAAATTCCGTCACTTCACTCTGTAGAGTAAATCCAGTAAGGTCAGAATAATAGTCATATTTCGACTGACACTGAATCTCCTCTGCGTGACCGCTAAATATAGTCAAAGCTAGGAAATAGTACTTAACACGTAGACCTTGGAACTAGATAGCTTTACAAGTTATAACTACAATAAAACAGCAGTTTTACGAGTGTTATTATTTATTGACGACATCTAGACCAACATCAGTTCCTCTATACAAAATATTGTTTCATTTAAAACCATTTCTTATGTTTACTACACCTCAATTCCTCCATCCGCTCCCACGCAATCTAATACCAACTTTATACAGACACAATAAGGTCGAATATTAGATACAATATCAGACTTTTTATAAACAAAAAAATATAACAAGAACAATACATTTTTGAGGAAGAAATGAAATAGGACTAGGATTCCATTTGGTATAATAATAACTTGACATAATGAAAATAAAGGTAAATAAATATTTCACAATAAATGGAATCCTATTAGATCTACAGACAACTATGATCGCCAGTTATTTATTAACTGCCGTACTCAGAGACATTTAATGATTTCTTAAACTATTCCTTAGTAACGATTTTGTTCCGAAAACAATTTCTAAGAACTGGGTTAAGTAACCATTAAATGACTACGAGTGCGGCGGTAATTATTGTTTAATTTTTGACTGATTGATTTAAGGCGCCTTCACAGTAGCGTTTGTTTAGCGTAGGCGTTCAATACATGTATGCGCAGCGTTCAATTGACTCCAGTACCCTTAGTACGAGTTTGCTTTACGTTTAAAGTAATCAAAACGAGAGCGCGTTAGGCGCTCTGATTGGTTGGTATATTCGAGCCGGCCAAACAGGGCCCTTAGTCTGCTATTACAATTGTGTCACAATGGTCGATCATTGAGCAGTGCGAGAGGGATGGAGCTATACAACCTACATAGCTCCGTCCCTCTTGCACTGCTCAGTGAACGACCATTCTGACACAATTGTAATAGCAGACTAAGGCCCCTGATGGCCGAACGAACTCATACCAAAAGCAAACTTATACTAAGGGTACATAGGAAACGACGCGACAACGCGACGTCTACGCCGCGTAGTTGCGGCGTCTGCGCTGCGTATACGTTTATCAAAAACCTACGCTGGACAAACGCAAGTAAAGGCGTTCTAACAAAATCATCAAAATTGACGTATGTGTATAAATATTCATGAAATAAAGCAAATATTTTTCACACATACGTCCAATTTGATAAGACTGCACCTTTACATGTATAGGACACTTCTATAAATTTATTTTGACTAGAAAGTACCAATATTGACTTTAATTCGTTCTATGAAGATCAAAGGAAAGGCTAATAGTTTAATACTAAGGAAGAATATGTGAATACACGTATGATTGGATTTTACATATTTATAATTATTCTCATTGGCTATTGTTAGTCATTCGTGTGGTAAGAGCCAATGAGAGCGTAGAAAGTTTCATTTTTCTATTTTCAAAACAAATATGTTCGTTTGAAAACACATTTAGGTGTCTTGAACTTAGGTCCACACGAAATATTAACAATATTGTATATGAAAATTCATTTTATACATATATTATTCATTTGCAGAATGATTTTTAAAATTACTTTGGCATTGAGTAAACTCTAACATTTGCAAATTTAATATGATTTAATGCCCAGAAACAATTTACGCTAATATACATAATATATATTTGGCAGTTCACTTGAACAAAGTTCGATAAACAATAATAAATACAATTTTAATCTGTGGAAAATGCAATTCAAATGCATTTTAAATAATTTTAATTTTAAAATCTTTTATGGAGCATCGGTTAGATCGGGTTCCTTTGACCCGTAAAAGAACAAAGCGTATATCGGTTTGTCATTGGTCTAAAAGTTTGGGTCAAAGTTACCCACAGGGTCAAAGAAACCCGATCTTACTTCATATATTTTTTGTAATGACAAAACAAACATAATCGGTGGACAGATAAAATAATAAAGATTAAAATGATGATTATAACAATAAATAAATCAACTTATCTACAAACTAAAGCTAACAAAGATTCATTTTAGGAATTATTTTACTTTTGAGGGAAACGACCAGATTTTTATGGTCCCATACATACATTTAGCTAACATACAAATATAATTAAATAAATTATAAACGTTTTTCATTCTTTTCGCAAGCTTATCACAGATTTACGTAATAAAGGAAGGAACACAGCCAATAGAACTTGACCAGTATCAAGAGCCTTACAAATATATAGTCATCTCTTTCACTCATAACCGTTCAAGCATATTGTTGTCTCGCTCTCGGTGCTGAACCTTAGGTCAAAGTATATTGGCTGTACTACAGATATTGTGATTACAATGTAGTTTATTTCTTTTTAAAACATAGCATTTATTGTAATGTTGGCTAAATAATCATTGCCAACATAACGATGCTACAGCTTGCCATTAAGCATATTTTGACTCAATGGCGCAACTGTTTATACAGTTAGAATTTCTAAATTAAAGAAGCGATATTATAATACTAGTAAATTTTGTATATTTTAAATTATAGTATATCATATTAAACAGAAAAAATAACACACAATTTTAGATAATAGTAATCTTAAGCTCTTTAAATAAATTGGCAACACTGAGGTTATTGTACAAAAAGGTTTACACACGGAATCTTATATGAAGTGTTACCCATTACTATTAAATTAGTATTGCCAGTGTTATAAAGTCCTGTTTAATAGACAATGATTAATAGAGTACCCATAATATTTTTTTGTGACACAAATTGGACTAAATTTAATTTTAATTTAGAAATACTGAGGGCTTACTAAGAGTTTGTTTTACATTAACGAGATCCAAACGTTATCACGTGTGGCGCTCTGATTGGCCTGCTCCAGTGAACCAACCAATCAAAAGGCTAAAAAGGCAGTAAAGTTTTGATCTCGTTGAACAAAAATCAAACTCGTACTAAGGGTACTGTTCATTACTAAAACGTACAAAATTTCTATACATACTTATTTCAAATTCCTGTCTATTATTTTTAAAGCGTGAACTGGCATTTTTAATGTCTACCATTTATTTAAAACTTCGCCACTAATGAAACAGCAGGTTGATATGTAATTTTGAAATCACTGTACATTGGCGGGACATCTAAAGTATTGATTAAAAAGAGTCTGTATCTAGTTAGGAATATATTGAAAGACATCTATTTTAAAAACCACGTTTTCACTACTTACAAAAGCTCAGAAAATGTGACACTTATTTTGATGTCCATAAGGACCAGTTTCGCCTACACCAATGAGAGACGGTTAGTTGAACTGAAACTCATATGATAGTGTAAAGCTGGTCCAATGTAAAAATAAAGTTTTGATGCAAAACGACAGCCAATTTCACAAAGCACGCACGAATTCAATTTCAGACTACAAATCTCGATGTTACATTAAAAAAACTAAACTTTTATAAAGACCCGTTTAATTCTATATTATAATAAAAGAAACGGGCCTAATAAAAGTGCTTAGCCATGTATGTAATGCTTCTATAAATATAAATAAATCAAGATGTCAGAGTAAACGAGACAGAATAGCTACTATCTCTTTCCTTCCTTCTCTATGAACCACAGTAATGGTGATATAAGTATTTTAGGAAATTGCAAGAAAGACTAAATCAACAGATACAAAATGCACCTTTAGGCATATTTTACAAAAGCACTACACACATGACATCCTAAATAAAATGTTGCCAGCCCAAAATTTAATTTAAGAACTAGCTACAAATGTTGCCACTATATACGCGGGATTCGAATATTAAATGTAGAAAATAATGGCCGGTATTTGGCCGTCCTCTACCGAAGTGCCGTTGTTGTTACCAGCAGCGTATGAGAATTGGAAAACGACTTTCTCACCGTTATTGCAGTCGACTGTTACCCACCGAAGGCCTTTTGTACCGTAGTAAGAATCGGTGCCCTGGAAAAAAGAATGGAATTAGATAATATACCTTTCTCATCTGATCTTTCGTACCTAAACAGCAGTTCATTGACTTGTGTAGCGTTCTGCTCTTTAGCTGAACGCTAGCGAAATAGTTATAACAGCAAAGGCAATAAATGAGATTGATATTAAGGGTGCTCTTCCGCCAGAGATGTGCTATGCTACGTTGCTGTGGTTGCGTTTGGCTTCCAGCTTATCAGTGAAAACGGTCACATAGTTTCACAGCTTAACTACTGTATCTTCGTAGCATAGCACGTCTCTGGTATAAAAGCACCCTAAGTGAAAGTAAACCTTAATTTATTTAAGTCAATCTCATCCAGGTGGCGGATTCAGTGAGTGATGGAGTGCAGTACATTGAGGATGTAATTCGAAGGTACCCTGAAAATGGCAAGCCTATGGAAGTGGAAGCCATGAAGATTTCTACTGGGAAATCCTCACCTCTTTGCAAGCTTCGTATTTACTTAAAAAGTATCGCTTTAGGCCCAAAAGCAATGGACTGGCCTTTTTTTAGTAGGGTCACTTCCCGCCGCCGGCCCGAAGCAATCTTTATTATGAACGAACAACCTTTTTGCGCGGGATTTTTTTTGCAATTATAAACAGTAACAGTGAGCGTTTTGGTCTTTCTGAGCTGAAGTGCTTTCTTCACACCCATCTGGGAATTAAAGAAAAGTAATGTGTATCAGTTCATTCTTTAAATCGACCTTACACACTAAGCTCATTGTTTTAAAGTTTAAAATCTAAAAACATAATTCACACATGTGATGAATTCTTTTTGATGACTGCTCAAAGATGCACAAACCTTTAATAGTGCGCAACTTTGCGCAAATCAATCATTATTGCGCAACTCTGCGCAATAGATATTGCAGACTCTTAAAAATTTATAATAATATAAATTAAATCATAAACCAAAATAAAACGAAACATAAACAAAATTTTGATACACTGGTACACATTTTTTCTTTAATCCCAATTTTATAATTTATTTCCATAGTATGTATTTAATGGTTATTGTACTGCTTAACAGAAGCATTAAATGCTTAGTCAAAAGTCCTTACCTTAAGTTTAGCACTGGCTATGTAGGAAGTGTTGGGTAGGATCTCCACCGGCTCCTTGAACATGGCGCGGAAAGTGTCGTCGGTACCGTCGCAGCATAAAGTCGTCGTGTTAGAACCACATACTTTTTTTGTCGCCAAATGGACAATCTGTAATATAATTTATATTTAAGTTTGCACGCCATTGGCACATAGATCTAAGTTATAGTTAAACTATTTAAATGTATAACTAACCTGTAAGTGCACCTCATACTCCGTCGGCCCGTAATACGACCCATACAGTCCAAAGCCGACGACAAAAATTCTCTGATCAACCGTAAACCTAATCCTATCAGTGGTTCCGCAGTATCCCCACCTAGAGTCTGTCTGGGGAAACCTGTTCACTGTCAGTTCTTTGCCAGTCATACAACATCTTGGGGCATCTAGGAACCCAACATTGGGTTTAGGATTCACAGTAAAGTATAGGAACAGCTGTACTATCTCCCGGTCATCCAGGAGACCACTTTGCGCAGGACCCATTGCAAATTCTTTTACCGACATTAGAGGAAATCTGATGGCGTTGAATGCTCTTCCAAGTACCATCCTTTGGTTGGAAGGCGTAACTGGTAACTGTCTTCTTATGCATTCAGCTTCCGACCAGCGGATCACTGCTGAGAAGATTTTAGCCTCTCTGATGCGGAGAGTATCCCTGGGGAAAAGAAAAATACATAATAAATAATGTGTTGAAGGGGGATGTCTAAAGTAATATCGGCGACGGCGGCTTCACCGAAATTTTCGGTGACCTAACTGTGATATGACGCGATCCTTAAGGTGCTTGCTAAGCATGGGGATTATGGCAACATACCCTTTTCTTCCATTTACCGTCGTCTTCAAAGCCCGCAAAACGCGATTCCTATAACTACTTCAAATGCTCCAAATCCATCCCAAACCAAATCAACAATGCGCTTATTATTCCTGAAATACTTACACTAGTATCCATTTCAGTAACAAAAACACAAACAGTGCATATAGCACAAATACCCAGTAACAAAGATTATAAATATTATACACACATTCATTCCAAGAAATAAAAAATTATGAAAATGCAAGTGTGAATATAAACAGAATTCTATAATTAGAATTTTTCACAGAAATATGGATATATTCACAAACTTCTCAGATATTTTTGTAAACACTTTTTCGAAGAAACAATTAGGCAGTTGTCCCACCGGCAACGATGAACGAGTAACGAGTAGAGCTAGAACTAGAAACGAGTTAAGCGAGACGTGGCGACCGAGTGTGTAGTTCTGATATTTGTGTAGCTCGGCTAACGAGTGTGCGAGTGAGGCGGGCGATTACTCGCACTACGATACGCACTGTAGAGAAATGACCACTGGTTGCTCGCTCGGCGTTTGTTTTAATCGCTTGGCGAGTGTCGCCGAGCGAGTGTTATCTTTCATAGCTCTTGTCGCTCAGCGACAAACTAGTGAAGCGAGCACTCGCCGGCAGTGTGAACAGTCAGCGATCAACTATTTGTATATGCATCTCTTTTGTTTACACGGAAAGTATATCTATTGCACGTTTCTTGAGCGAGAAAATAGCCGATAGTTAGTCGTTCACTCGCCGTTGGTGGGACAACTGCCTTAGATAATGTTCATCTTCTGAATTCAATGAATCGCATTTTCATTTCATTATAAAATAATTTGGTAAATAGACAAATGGCTTTGTTCGACAATATTGTTTGAAACCTATAATTGATGACCAATTACCCTTTCATTTAAAATGATTCAGTAGTCATATGACCTAATTGGATATTACTTGTCTGTCCATGAAAGAAGGAATGCTTTTGTAAGAAAGTTTTATTTAACTTATTGTTTATTAAGCATGTGATATATATATTTTTTTCTTTAAAGATTTGAACTGGTTGTATGTTAATTTTGATTTGTTGCTATAGAAATGTTAAAACAATTATCACCAATGCTTAAATTACTTAACAAGTTGGAATAAGATCAATAACCTTTTCAATTTTAGTCAACGATTCAATGTCAGATTGAATCAATAACAAACTTCTTCAATGACAACAGCATTGGTATTTCAGCTTTATAATACACTTTTTTGAGAAGAAATAAACTAAAAGAATATTATTTTTCCAATATTTAACAGGAACATACCTTTCTAAAACTGCATTTAATGTGTCTTGATCAATATCAGTAAAGCCTTCAGCATTTAATGCATCAGCAGTATTCTTATCTATAATTTCCAAACACAGAGCTGCCAATTGTGGCTCATCAAACAACCGAGCTTGAGTTAATAACAGGAATGCATTGTCAGTTCCCAGATTACTCTTTAAAAAATCAACACAATGCTCCTCCAGTGCAGCCACAGCATACTTCTTGGCAGTATACAGTGTAGTCATCACACTCTCCGGCCCAATCTGCACCTCGTCCGAGTATAGGAACTTTAACAAATGGAGGAAGGCTGCGGGCTCCACATCAGGCAGCTCTACCTCATCCGACTTGGTGGCCAGCACTCCGTTGAACATGGCGTCGAACACCGCGCTGCCCACGGACAGCACGAACTTGTGCGCCGGTATCACTTGCTGGTTGGCGTCTTTGCCGACGATGAAATGCACGTCACTCAGAATTTCATTGTTAAAGAGGAACGACAGTCGTTCCTTGACGGTCGTCTTCGTCGCCTGCCAGTTGTGCAGGCGGCCGCCAGTGTTATTAATTGGTTGGGGATTCTCTATCGCAACAGACGAGGCTGGCTCGCTCACTTCTCCGTTGTCTTCCTCCTGTATTTGCCCGAGCTGCCGCGCCTGCTGGTTGGACGGCAGCATGTTCTGCGGCGGTGGCTCATCTCCACCACCTCCATCGTCTAGCCTTATGTTAAGTAATCTATTAACTATATCGTTTTTAGAACCAGATGCCATAACGCGCGGATTTTCAATTATCACACATTACACAAAGCGCTGGCGTGCCCGAAACAAGTCGTTTATGTTTGAAACTGATGTGTAAATATAAAATGTGGGTGTGAGATACAATTTGAAGAGATTTGTTGTAGTAATTAGCCTCAATTGTTGTTTATCACAGTACTGAGATGTTTCGAACAATTTTTGACGTATGACAGCAAAATTCAGGTATTGCTAGAGTGAGAAAAGTCAATCCTATTGAATGAGGTTTTTGTGGCAGTTTTGGTAGATTTTATTTTAGTGGTTAGTGCAAAACAGAACTGCAAAATGTTTGCGTAAGGTCAAGTAAAATTTTACCACTCGACCGTGTAAGTGGCATACACAAAGCACGCCTTTCCGCTAACAAGCTCCGTCTAAATCTGTAGAAAATATTTCGGATTGCTAATTCGACATCGACAGACACGTTTAATATTATAATTGTTTTTAATATTATTTCATAAGTTAATAAACACATCGACAAAATTAAATCTGAAGTCTGAAAATAGTGCATAAGCACAGGTAGAGGGCGGTGCGCAAAGGTTTGACGATGGCAGCTTGAGCGCTCTTGCGCATGATGATATCCTCCTTAATATTATAAATACAAAATGTTGCCTGTTTGCCGTTTTGAAAAACGGCTGAAGGGATCGAGATGAAATTTGGAACAGGGGTAGATTATGTAAGTTTGTATGACAAATGTTTCGATTCTTGATTGATTCACAGACTACGTAGATACCTAGGTAGTCAGTCCACTGTCCATATCATTAAAATTACGTACTGCAGATTACTACAAGTACCAGTTAGCCTATGCTCATGGATAATGGACAGACTACGTAGATACCTACGTAGTCAGTCATTAAGATTACTGCTGATTAATCCTTGTACCTACTTAAATGCCAGTTAGCCTATTGGCAGGAGTGCCTATTGAAATGTTCAGGATAGAGCTTTAGCACCTAAGGCTAGGTGTAAGGTAGTAGGCTCACCCCTTTTGAATTTGATCTTCGATCAGTCTCTTATCACATCGTTACTTTTTTTTTAATTACCAAGGCGTTTTTATTAATTCATGCTAGAGATTATGATTATATTTGAGTTAGGTACCTATGTAGGCGATAGATCTTAAAGCTAACTTATATTCTACAGCATTTAAATCAACAGCTAGATAGGTACTTGATTTCTAAGCAGGTAAGTAAAGTGATGGCCTACTGAAGATGTAAGGTAGAAGTAAAGTAAAGTACTTATAACATTACGGGCCTGTACAAAGTTGGGGCGCGTGTCACACAAAGATATGGCGGGCACGGGAGTTTTATTACCGCGGAAACTGCGCTCACTCGCCACTCGCCACGCACAGCCCTACAAATCTTCTAACAAGACCAATGACACTTTGAAACTTTAAATTTCATTTTAAATTATTACATTGATTACTTAATTTTAATGTACTTTTGTAATAAAACAATGAATTTATAAATCTGGGAATTCATATAGTATTTAAATACAGAATAGTATAAAGCATAAATAAAAAATAACAAATTCCCCCAGACGGGAGCACGCATACATAATTCCCCTCGTTTACAGAACAATAACGAGATGTTGCAAATAATTTGCATACTCATTTAATTAGCCAAAACTATCTGTTCTCCGTTCTATGGCGTTTCTCGTACGTCATGAAGGGCACGCACGCGCGCAACGGTCGATTCAGCTACAGGTGCTGGCCCGGCAGTCGAACCGTCGCCGTCTACCACGCAACACCGTACAGCCCTCGGCTGCCTGCAGGCAAACAAGGCGAGACCGACTATGACAGACTGATCAATCAAAAACCATTCTAAACTTAACGAAACGCTTTCAAACAACTAAACAGGCTGTTACAATAGTGATAGCAAACGTTGCCTCAACAAAACTGATTGCGTTTACAAATTCAACAGGCGCCACAACATTTCGTGATTATGACTAGTGTAAATAATCTTTAAAGTTTAAATATTAATGGTTGTCTTGTTTTCTCTACTGTTGTTATAACGCGTTGTCTGTTCGTCTATAGACTTGTGTGAGATCTAAGTGTTCACTTGTATAAATAATGTTGTTTCCCTTGTTGTTGATCTTGAACTGTATGTTACCTGCGTACGATCGCGTAGTGACTGTGACATAATTCTATTATAATATGAATACGATTAAGTAAAGGTGAGTTGACAATCGATATTTTTACGACATGTAGTAAAATTATAAACAAAAACACACAGCCCACATGCTGGCTATTTTTACGTGGTAGGTACATACATAGATGATGGCGTAGGTACTGTATTAATAAATTAGCGGGATCGTGTGGCAGTGTCCAATGAGGCAGAGATATTAGGTGCTTACATAACGATATAATGTATAATTAAAATAGACCTTTACATGAAATCACGTTTAGAATCTCCCATTACTAGTGGACATTATTTACTCACAGTAAATAGCACCCACGTACAGAAGGAATGTATTTAACACAAAGGTCACATCGTTAATTCTTCTAGCATCCTTATTAGCGCATAAATTGTGAGATAAAATGTAACTCTAGTGTTTACTGTCCACAATATAAACATAGTCTAGAAAGCTCGAGAGAAACTCCCTGCTTTTCAAATGAGGGTGGGTTGTTGCTTGTTGCTGTAACAAATTGTACTATTGACTTGTCTTAAGGTCTATTTAACGATAGATTAAGATCTTATCTCCTAAACTGATACTTTTTATTGCCAACTGCCATTTAGGTTCTAATCTTTGTAGGTACCTACTTGAATAAAAGTTTGAAGAATTCTAATCAAGACTGGTGTACTATGTACCCCATTCCTGAAAGTCATTGATTGATTTAAGCGTAGGTTAAATATATACAAATAATATGATGAACTACGTATTAAAACTTAGGTTTAAACTCTTGTCAGTCTAGTAAAATAGACATTGTAGGTACCTGCTTATAAAAAAATCCTGCTACACGTACCTATATGCCTTGGCTAGAAACACATCGAGGATAAACACCGCCCCTGAGATGACCCACTGACCAAAAATATTGCGCCGATATCAGTAGTCATAACAATTATTGCAGGGTGATTGTTCAAAAACATTATCAACCCAAAGTTAACAATTTATACTGTCGATTAATAGGTTCATACAAATTCCTTTTGTTAAAACTATTTTGCGTAACGTTTCAACTATGTAGGTTGCATTAATTATAATTTTATTCTGGTCACCTAGTCAAGTCATTGGATGATATTCTCGCTCAATAAACGGGTATATGGTAAATAGAGTTTAAAAAAAGGAGACATAAACTCACACCTGTCTCTCATAGGGAAAGGCAGTGACAATGCAACGCCAATTGCTACGAATCTTACATACCTCTTTCGGTTTATCAACAGTCATCAGTCTTTTTATGCATGCTCGTCGGTTAAGGGCACTGTTTATTTGGCCCTTCTTTAATGTATCACCAATTTGGTCGCTATACATACATAAATGTAAAGAAAATATATGTGTTAGGTTTGTAACTTAAGTAAGGACCTAAGTTGACTATTTGTTTCAGATATAAGAAATGATGCTGAGCCCAAAGATTCAGCGGTCGGTTCGTGTGAACGATGGTCAGCTGTTAGCCCTGTCTGATAGGGCGCAGTATGACCACTCACAGGTTTGTTTATATGTTTTTTTTATATTCGAAATGTGTCGCCTGGTGGTAACCGATGATACGGCCTACAATGGAGCACGCCTACCTATAAGCACTTGTGCCTTGAAGACACCCAGACCCTTCCAGAAACATTAATTCTGGTTAGCACTCTTTAGAATTAGAATCAGTTATAACAAAAACTATTGACTTGGAAATTTTTAATTGATAAAAATAAAGATAAAATGTTTTTTTTTTAAAGAAACTTGTTGCCTTTAAGTACTTATTTTTATTTACAAATACAAATATTACTTTGTAATTCATCTACCTATCTATGTTTATGTATTGTTTCAAAAATACAGTTCTTTTCATATATTATTTGTTCACAGACTGGCTATCTACACAAACGGAGCTCTGACAACACAAAATGGCAGCTAAGATGGTTCATCCTCTATCAGGTTAGTAGATTGATTATTTTTCTATTAATTTCAGTGTATTTTGGTATGCCACACTACATAGGTAAGTGGATTTTTTAAAATGTGTATAAGCCGACGAAGCGATTTCAGATTCGGATTGGACCTGATGAAATATTATTTAGATAGGTACCGTTCTTGACAAAAGTAGAAATTATTTATTTCAAATACCTAGATCAGGAAGGCACTTTCGAAAGTCAAAGCAAGTATAGCTAATTAATATTAAAAATGTCTGCCAGTCGCGTTAGTTCTCTAGTGAAGCTGTTTGCTCATTAGGAAAATGTAGGGTTCTATAGAGAAGAATCAAGCTAAAAACTCCATACGGTAACTCTTTTTCAATGCAAGCGTTCACAATACACTCCGGTTGATTACATGTGAGGCGGTGGTATCAACTATGTGAGAACGATATACTTAGCACTAATATTCAGTGCCGAGAGCATAAGTACACATTTCAGTAGAGGCTGTATTGTACCTGCTATTTTACTATAGATAGTATTAGGTGCCACAAATCAGATATGCAATCAAGCATTGTTGATGATGCAGTCCGTACGATGCGGATCAGTGGACGCAGTTGTAAGAGTTTCTATACAAGACATACTAAAATTCGTTGCGTGCGGTGCATGTGATGCGTACGATGCGGGCCTGTGGACGCGTACCTTTTTAGTCCTCTGTCTAGCCCCTTAGGAAATAAAAGACGAACGCGGATAAACTTCTTGGTTACATTGTAACTGCTGGAAATATGAAATGCATTTTCTTTTTGCTACAGTTCTCTACCATTTGACATTTTAAAGTGATTTCTATGAAGGTATTTTCTAGTGGAAAATTGTTTTGTGCACGCGGTACTAATTCAAGTAGGTATCCGAGTACCTACCTAGGTAATACCTACTTTACGAGACGTTGACCTTTTGAGTTATGTTAGGACTTAAACTGAACTGCAGCAGAAATCAAAATGTCACGATTTTATTTTTAGCTTTTATTCTTGTCAAACAAATTATTAGACGTAGTTACACTCTGCGCTCTGGAGCTGCGGACTACGTAGCGGGTTTACTGGGGCTCCAGCTCGAAAAGCAGGAGAAGGAACGGGGTGGTTTTTAGTCAGTAAGAGTCTGACACTCTCTTTCGCCTCGCCCAAGGCGGGAGAAATCATTGGATGATTTTCCCCCTCAAAAAAAAGGTACACTCTGCACTGCACTGTGCACGAAAATGTAGGTCTATTCAAATGAACATTTGTCGATACTAACTTTAAATTAGTATAAAGATACATTTACATGTATTGGTACTTGGCGTACAGGAGAGGTATTGGGAGATTGTGGCGGGCTAGTCCCAAAAAAATGCAAGTCTGATAACTTGTGTATCAATGCTTTACTCGAAATATAAGACATGATAATAATATGACATCATCTTCCCCACTGAATCTATAAGCTCCTGTATAAAGCCATTCTCGTTTAAAGAACACCAAGCCAATAAGCGCATTATTAGTTCAGAAGCACTTTTAAACTTACAAAGATCTCCCTTTATGTGAAAAGTAGGCTTTGTTGCAAAATGGACTTAATACTATTGAAAATAAGATCCGATATTTAGTTATAAGTGGATTATCGTTCCTCGGAGGAGTCTTTGGAGGGACAGATGGATTATATGTCTAGTGAGACACGATCGGAGTGCATTCAAGCGAGTTCAGAGGGACTGGGAGGGATTGTGGTGCCCGTAAAGCCTGTCGCATGGTTTCCAATCAATTAGGCGAGACAGAAACATATATTGATCGCAGATATTTGTTCCAGACTGAGAGTTGACTGCCTCGTTGGCTGATTGGTTGCAAGTGCGACTGCCGGGCAAGGGGTCTCGGGTTCGATTCCCGGGTCGGACGAAGTATTACTGGGTTTTTTTCGGTTTTTCGAAAATTTCTCAGTGGTAGCACGGAGTCCGGAAATGTGCCTGGTATATGGCAATAGGCTCACCACCTATTACATGGGACTTACAGCATAAATTGTGAAATGTGGGTGTACATTGGCATTATGTGCCATAAGCGTGACGTTATAAAAAAAATATTTGTTCCAGATTCCATAGATTTTAAGTTGATTCTCGCTTAAGTTTTTATCCTCGAATTACATAAATAAAACAACTTCATACCTATTTACAAAGTTCATAATACCAATAGCTACTCGTGTGGCCCTCGTGCCGGCCCCGTGTCGTCGTCGTGCCGGCACCGTGCCGCCCCCGTACCGTCCCCGTGTCGTTTCCGGCATTATACACGTTCCATTTCCCGAGGAATGTTCTCGCGAGGATTTCCCCTGCGTTACAAGTTAGATAAAATGTCTCTACACGCGTATTTACTTTTTATGCCGTCTCTTCGTACGGTAGTCAAAGCGAATGGCTGCGCATACTTACCTAAATTAAAGTCTCGTGGGAGACTTTACGCTTTAATCCTTAAAGGGGTCGGCAGAAGAATATCAAGGTAAAAGTAAGCTATGTGTGTGTAGTCATATTACCTATACTTACGTGTTTTTTTTAAACTGCGTCTTCCTAGTGTGGACTAGGATTTTCTTCTGTGTCGTAGGTGTGTTTACAAACATACAATTTCACATACTCATGACACCCAGACCCGAAACAAAAAATTGTGGATCACACAAAAACGTGTTTTTTTCGGGTTTTGGAAAGTTCTCAGCAATATATGTATATAAAAAAAAAAAAAAAAAAAGCTATGTTATGTTAAAACGAAAATCTGGAAATGTAACTAGTTGTCGTTACAAGCAGAAAGTAGGACGGTCGGTAGCTCTGTCATAAGTTATTCATTTAGCTGATGTCTTTGAGAGAGCTTCTTGTAGGGGTTAGTCTTAAACTTGTATTGTGTCTTGTTATTTATAAGTTATTTTGACTTTTTTTCTTTAAAATGTAGGTAAACTAGTTAAGAAATTATAGCCCTTTTTAACCCTAAAGGTAAAGGCAGAGGTGCATATCAATCCGGAGTTGCGGATAACATAACGGGTTACCGGGGTTCCGGCTCAAAGCAGGAGTAGGAACGGGGTGGTTTTTAATCAGTAATAGTCAGAAATTCCTTCTAACCTCACCAAAGACAGGAGAAGTCATTGGATGATTTTCCCCTATCAAAAAAGAGGTGCATATAATTATGAAATTATTAGTAACCTGTAAGATCAGGTAATCTTACAGGCTTGTTTACAGGCTTAAACAATAAAATAAATACCTACAGCTGTGACAAAATTTCGATTTTTTTCTATCGAAGTAGTACCTATAGGGTTGAGAATCTTGCCACGTTTTGTTATTTAACAACATTGTCAAAGCATATAGAGTACTGGCAACATATTAAACGGACGATTACTTAGTCGATTGGCAACCTTTTGCTGAGTGGGCCAAAATGAAAAGCACACAGCGGGAGCCCATTCAATTAAGAAGCGTACGATGTGACGACAATATTATGTTTTGTATTCATAAAAATGTTATGGCATTGCTTTTCCTGTTTTCCAAAGAGTAAAGTGAAGGCGTGATCACGGTGGAGTAAAATACTTGAATATCAAGCCGCGGGTGTCGTAAGAGGCCACATAAATTAATCTATTATATAAAAATAAGTCGGGTTTTCCTTCCTGACGCTATAACTCAACGCACTAACCGATTTCCACGGTTTTGCGTTGGAAAGGTATATAGCAAAGAAATTTCAGAAAAATATTCAAGAGAAAATCAGGAAAACGGCTATATTATTTCACATACAGCCCCATCTCTGATACAAAAATAAGCGAAGCCATCTAGTAGCGAAACGGAGTTCGCCGGGTTTGCTAGTTAATAATAAAATCCTTTATTTGTTTTATCCAAAATAATACATTACATAATCCCACCAAATTGTTAAGACTGATAAGAAATTACACATTTGACAAGGACCAGCCAGCGCTCTGTAGATAAACCTTAACTTTTTTTAAACAGCTATCTGATCATCCATCCGATCTACCATCCGAGCGCAATATCCAATAGCGGTTACCGTATTTTTGCCCACCAGATGGCACTAGTGTGGACCTCTCGTCTTTCGTCCAATAGGGAATTAGCTAATATCACACGATTGGCCGTTCAATATTTGACGGCAGCAGTGATTGGATAATAAAACTTAGTACATTTGCGTCATCTGGTGACCAAAAGTAACTACGGTAGCCCAAATTATGGCAAACTTTTGTCATTTAGTGGAGGAGCCCTAACCGTGGAGTAGTGGTAAGCCCTAGTTGAGTGTCATATCACGAGCTATAGATGTAGTTATGTATATCAATATATCAATCTTCAGCTTTTTATTTCCAAATTGAAACCTTTCCAATCCCTAGGACTGGGCTCACACGAAAGACCTAAGTCAGTCGCAAGTATGACCATTAAAACTATATTTTTTGTTGACAGAACATGTTGTTCTACTACGAGTCGGAGAACAACACGCGGCCCACCGGCGTGCTGATGCTGGAGGGCTCCTACTGCGAGCGACTCAGCAAGGCGCCCATGGAGAGGAATGCTTCTGTAAGTCACCTTTTATTTCCCAAAGGAATTTTCTATAAAAACGTATTTAGTTGCACACAGAGGTCAGACAGTAGCGGTCTTTGATATTCACCTATGAAGCGTGGAAATTATGACATACCTTCCTTTAACATTAGAATTTAAGACGGGATAATTACTGATAATTATCTACCAAGGAATTCAATAAAAGGTTTATTGGCTATTATAATTTAATTATTTAATACAGAAACGACTATACATAGCGTGGCGCTTCTAGTATCCGTGGGTTGAAAGTAAAATGAAGTATTTATTTTGTTTATCTTAAATTAAATATTTAATTATATTATAGCGAATAAACCTTTTAAACATTCAGTTTTCACCAGTTATGTATGACTGACACGTTACCAAAGAGAAGCAGAGCGCATAAATTCCAGACTTCTTTCTACATTAACATTAGAACTTAAGACGAGATATTTACCATGTTTATTAATGTCTATGAGTTTCCGATATTTCGGCACTGTTGCAAGCGCCATGATCACGGATGAACTGGAGTATATACGGGTGGATGTTTATGAGCAGACAAATCGGTCTACCCTCTTTCTAGTTCGTTTTTTACTTAGCGGTGTCGTTAGCATCATAGACATTAATAAACATGGTAAATATCCCGTCTCAAATTCTAATGAAAGTGTTAGTGACCATGTCAGTTTAAAAACTTATAATACTTTGTAGAGGAGACCCATAACCGGACTATCAAGGGCTGCTGTCTGTTGATCTATGTTACTTGTTCCATAATACGGCAAATTATTCACAAACACATACATACATAGGCACATTGTTATGTAATGTCGGCATGGCGGATCACAACCCTGTCTAATAATAATTTAGTTTAGTAATTAGTTGGCATTGTTTCACACAGTTTGCGGGGAGGTACTCCGTGAGATTCGATCGATGATCCCTACATTGCAGAGATTTGTTTGTTCATTACAAATCGTCAATTTGACTTATTTGCGTGTATTATACTGTCTGAATAGACCTGGGGGCCTAGTCTAATTCAACGAAAAACGAAGTTTCGTTCGAAATTTTGCAGATTGCATACTACAATTTATTGCGAAATTTTGTGAACAACAATGAACGAATTAAATGTAGATAAATAAATAAGTTTTGGTATGAAATTAAAAATAAAACGTTATTCTATTAGTAAATCAATAAAAGTTACGGCCGAAAATTAAACGAAACTTCGGATTCGAGAACCGGAGTAGGCCCCCTGGTCTCTTGTTCCGTGTTATGAAATTATAAGTGCATTACGGACGTTTTGGGGTTAGGAATTTGAGGATTGTTGGGGATTTGGAGATTGGGACCTAGGCGGGCCTCCCGTTTCGGAGCTGCGGACAATGTAACAGGTTACCGGGGCTCCAGCTCAAAGGAGGAGGAGGACACTAACACATCACACACATCCAATGACTTCTCCCGCCTCACCCAAGGCGGGAGAAGTCATTGGATGATTTCCCCTCTAAAAAAAAGACCCTCCCATTTTTAAGCATCGTGTCTTATTTTCCATATAATAACCAGATTGTAATTTTCAGTTCTGCTTCGTGATATCATATCGCCGTGAGAGTCAGCGGCAGTATGAGCTGCGGGCTGCTTCTGAAGTGGACTGCGTGCACTGGGTCGACGCTATACGAGAAGCCAGGTAAGTGGAAGATATTCAAATTGTACCAGCTTTCTGGTGAAAGTACCAGAAAACTAGTATGTTGTAAAATATACAGGTTTATAAGGCAGACGTGGACTTTCTTTCCAGTACGATTTTCGCCAAGTTAAAAAAAAGCGTTGCGATACGATTTTATAAGGAGTTAATGATCATTTTTGGAACGACAATCAATGTTGGATTGTGCAATTAATAAAACACTTTCTGCTATACTAGCAAATACTATGTAAGATGTACTTGTATTGTTATACTGTTAATCATTTATAATTTTAGGGATAACTAGCAAACCCGGCGAACTCCGTTTCGCCACCAGTGGTTTTCCCTGTTTTTCTCTTATATGTTTCTCCCGAATTTTCTATAAACTGCTATAAACCTCACGGAGACCTTTCAACAAATGCAAAACCGTGGAAATCGGTTCGTCCGTTCTGGAGTTATGGCGTCAGGAAGGAACACTCGACTTTTTTTTAGGAGTAATAAACCATCTTTGAGACCGACCAGACGTAATATTTACCATACAATACTATAATTTATCCAAATAAAAAGAGGTGGTTTGAAATACACTAGCTACTCAATCAATATAAACTCTTTCCTAGATGCCTCAAATTTAGACTTGACTTACACCTATTAACACATGGGTACTTACTTCTATTTATATAAAATAAAGATGTATACATAAACAAGTGAGTGTGTATGTTTGTACGGCGGGAGACACGCAATCCTATCGTTTGTGGCATCTGTGACAATCACACTGTCATACACGGCCTTGAAAGGTAAAGAATTGATTTTTTACTACCGTTTCATATGTCATGATGTAATAGCTATGTGCTCTTTTATATAGGACGTCTGTGATTTTGAAAATGTGGTCTTATGAACATTAGAACTTCATCACATTGATTTTGGATTCTCTGGAGGCTTGACAGTTTTTTTTTCTTTTTGAGGGGGTCAAATCATCCAATGACTTCTCTCACCTTAAGCGAGGCGAGAGGGAGTGTCAGACTCTTACTGACGAAAAACCTCTAGGTAGTCCGCAGCTCCGGACGCTTGACAGCTAGGGAATATTTATTTGTTTTGGGACAAGCCCATCAGAACAACCAAAAACCGCTGCATAAGTCAGGATATACAGTGAATACAACCATGAAAAGCACTAGGTGATTTTACTGATAATTTAGAAATCAAAAAAACAATAAATTCCAACTCAAAATCATAATCTGGCCCCAGCCCTACGATGACTATGTACCTTAGCAAATGACTAGACGGTCGAAACAGTTCAAGAAACATTCTACTCATCACATAACTCACTCACATTTGCAAAACCTATTACTCAATACCTATATACTGTTCAAAGTAAATGGAAAACGTCGAAAACGCGACTCTGTAGCTGTACCGACAAATTCATCCAATTTATTACGAGAATACACGGAGCATCCATTCAGTAACAACTCCATTATATAAGTAAAATCCAATTGAAAGTTAAAAACATGGTTCAAATATTACTCCAGTCTCCAGGTTACTATAGAAACCATGAGATCGAGGTCGCGGTGACCCTGACCTGGTCCCGGGACACCCGGAGGGTTAAAATTTATTTTTAAATTACCTGTTACATTTTTATTGGGGCACCTTTTACCCCGTAAGCGCATTGTAGGGTTATTAAAGCTATGAAGCTGAGTATCAGGTTTATGGTCGGAATTACCGGAGTAAGGGAATTAAAGCACATTCTATTTAGATTGTATGAGAAAGCAAGGATTTTGATTTCATTGGTGTTATGGCGAAGTAACGTGTTATTTGGTTTTTTAATTTGGACATTCTCTGCATGGAGTATTTCCTTCTCTGTCTCTCGGCAACGATGTTATTTTTAGGTAACTTTTTTTAAGGGGTGATAATCATCCAATGACTTCTCCCGCCTTGGGCGAGGCGAGAAGGAGTGTCAGTCTTTTACTGACTAAAAACCACCTCGTACCTACTCCTGCTTTTCGAGCCGGAGCCCTGGTAACCCACTAGGTAGTTCACAGTGGTCCATGTACCCTTACTGATGTAACCTAGTGGTATTATCTGACATCAGTGTAGATTAGAGCTAATCTCTTAATGATAGGTTTACTATAATCTCTATTATAAGTTTTTAAACTGACTGAACTTCCGTGATCATGGCGCTTGCAACAGTGCCGAAATATCGGAAACTCATAGACATAAATAAACATGGTAAATATCTCGTCTCAAGTTCTAATGATAATCTCTATCATGCATTTCTAACCAAACTACCACCAATTTAACTGACATTACCTTTGAACATGTTCACTAATATCAATATTGTTACCTGGAAGTTGCATTACATAATTGAGGCTTCATTTCACGCTGGGAGTCTGTAAGCTAACACAGGCTTCAGGTAGTACAGTGTAGCGAGGAATTAAACCTTTGTGCACGCTACCTATGGTAACTGTATGCCGTGTTTACGTTGCGTAGGGCTGTCTAAGCAAGGTGTAATAGAAATAATAAGTATATTTAAAAGAGAAAACTAAAAGAATTTAGAAGTAGAGAAAATATAGGTAGGTTAGGATACTTGAAAATTAATGACCTATAGGTAAATAGGTTAAAAATAATGCGGCCCATTTTTTTAAATAAAATATATAAAAGGAACATGGATTAATTTAAGTAAAAATATTGCCCTAATAGTAAAAATACCGCCTTGGATTTAAAACGCTGTTAAATTGTAAATTTTTTTTTTTTTATTCTAACGCACTAAAAACTCTTTTTGTATTGGATAGTCCATTTATTTAGTAAAGCTAATGATTATAAAATATCACGCTATGACCATTAGGATCAGAATAGCGAGTGAAACCTCGCGGAAGTAGCAAATCGTTTAGCTAACTTTGGACGCTTGTGCAGCCCTAGTAAAGTTGACGTTCAGTTTAATAACGCGCCGTGTCTCGTATGAACAGCGCCTGTGTTCATACTGCTCATAGTTTCACTACGAACTTCTAGTCTAGAATCTAGAATATCTACTAGGGTACTAACTTGTTTACCTAGACGCCAAGGTATAACATGCCAAGTTCTTAAATCTTTATAAAATCTTAACGCAACGTCAACGCGTTGTCGAACTCTTATTAATACGATAAATGCAAAAGTTTGTGGGTTTGTAAGTTTGTTACTCAATCACGTCACAACGGCTGAACGGATAAGGATGAAATTTGGAACAGGGATAGCTTATGGTATGGAATAACACATGACACCTTTTACCCCAAGGAAAAGCTTGGTACAGAGCAGTCCAGTTTTTTTAGGGGGAAATCATTCATTCCTTGCGTGTGTGAGGCGGGAGAGAGTGTTAGACTGTTACTGACTAAAAACCACCCCGTTCCAAGACTTCTGTCAGCCGGAGCCCTGGTAACTCGTTAAGTTATCCGCAGCTCCGGATAGCAATCCAATATTGGACTGTAAGATTTCTTTGCTTAAGAGGGACATTCATAAATCTCCACGCTTGATAGACAGGATTAGAGATCGCAGTTTAAAAGGTTCAGAGTTCAGGTTTATCAAAGAATCAAGCGCGTTTGTCAATTAATTTGCCCTTTAACGCTACAAAAAGCTCAACTGTACATGCCAAATGCCAATATCTAAATGCTTTGTAAAATCAAAAAAGTAAAATGATACTTCATACCCGCATCTTATTTAAAATTCCCCATTTAAATATATTTGAATAGTAGAGAGACGTTCGCAAGTATTGTTTACGATTCCGCGGCAGAAAATTGTTTGCTTTACTTTGTTATTGGAGTAACAAAGTAAATACGGAACAATAGCAGCGGAATCGGAAACAATACTTGTTTTGCTGAACTCTCGCTATTCAAATATATTTAAATGGGAATTTTAAGTAAAATAGGGTATGAAGTATCAATATTTCTTGTGGCTCTAAGCATAGAAATTATCGTAGTTTTCTTACATGTTAAAATCGTAAAAAGTCCGTTTACATGAAAATAAAAATAAAAAAAATCCCGCGGGTTTAAATGCGATGTCGCTGTACGTTTTTTTTGTCTGTTTGTCCGTATGGGTCCGATTGGAGCGTTTTCACGAATATATTGTGGGATGCTTAAATTTACATTTAGTTTTGTCTTCCTCGGTTCATAATAAAAAAGTTACTTACCGTCAACATTCAAAATTAATTCCGCATTTAAGTTTGGTATTTGAGATAGTTTAGGAACCTTAGAGCGTACAAACAAACAAAGTCTTCAGCTTTATATAATTAGTATCGATAAACTTCGGTATCTTTGTCTGTTCGAAAAAAAGTTCTGCACAGCAATAATCTCCAAAATAAACGTTAAATATCACCAAAAAACAATGCAAAGAAATATTTTCAACATCGAACTATTGATTAATAAAACATTTTGAATTCTGCATCCATAATCACAGAGTTGATATTTGCAAATCGCAGCGTACTCCATAGAGAGCCAATCGATAAACGGGTGTTATTATTTAATCACGAGCCTCCCGTTTTGCATATAACAATATTAGCCTTGGTTCGGTCACTGAAACACGCTGAAATTTCTAATAACTACCACGCAAATTTGCAACCAGAAGTGAAATTTCTTTAATGCAAAATCTGTGTAAAACACTACCTATGGGTACTTTACTTTTTTTTTCAATCACTTGAAACCCAAGCCTGTAAGAGAGGTTCTGGACATACTAATTTTTGAGTCTTAGAAGTCAAAATCGACCCTACGTATTTGTCGTTTCACCCTAGCTAGAGACCATGGGTAGATGTGTTGTAACAACTGGTCTAACTAGGGAACTTTGTGCCCCTTATTCGCGATTTCACCCGCTCTGCTTGGCTCCTATTGATCATAACGTGATGTTATATAGCCTATAACCTTCCTCAACAAGTGGACGATCTAATACAAAAAATAATTATTATTCAAAACGGCTCAGTAGTTCTGGATATTAGCGCGTTCATACAAACAAACAAACTCTTCAGCTTATATATGTATTAGTATAGTATATATATTATACGGAAACTACATAGGGTGTATTTTATAACCTAATGTAGGAAATGATTCCTATCATCAGTTTAAATACACCACTATTTGAGGCTAGAAATATTTTTTACTAGTAATGCATCAAAGATGATTTTAGAAATAACATTGCAATTTCCCTCGTGCTACATAAACAAAATGAACAAAACAACTGCCACGTGTAACTAGTGGTGATAGTTGTGATTTATTTATAACTAGCGACGCGCGCCGGGTTCGATCGCGTGTAATATATTAATGAAGATAATTGAGAGCCGCCCTTGCATGAACCTACCTGCTAATAATGCACACTACTGTTGGTATGGCACGTGTAAGTGCTGAGCCGAGGTCTAAGAAATAAACATTCTTCTAGTTTGTGAAACTGTTTTTGATATTACAGAAAGGACATCGGGCGTTTTTTACCCGATTTTTGTAAAAGTCGCGAACATAAACCAAAATATTTTTAAATGATAGTGTTTGCAATCATATTTAATATTGTGTAGTTATTAGCCTTGATTCACAATAATGGGAATTAATGGAAATAATTAGTAAAATGAAAATGATATTTATAAGTATGACTATTTTTAGCTAATTACTAAACGACCGCTACAGGGTAAGTTAAAATATCACTCCGTGGTGCTTTTTATAAACCCAATCAGACTAAATCCGTCAAGTTGATGTGCATGTTTCGTTCTCACTCTCGCCCATAGTCTTAAAACTGGTATTATGTTAACTAGCGACTCGCGCAGGTAGCTAGCTTATCTTACTACTATCGCAGTCCTTCGTCATCATCATGCGCAGTCCTTCGCCAAAAGTTACTGAGAAAAATATGTTGTTTTAATTATTTTTACAGATTCCCTTTTATCCTCTTCAAAATTATTGCCCAAAAACATTTATAAATATTTTCCTATAAATTTCCAATTAGAAAATCTCCTTATCATGCCACGACCCACAGATATGGGAACTATACCATTGTGAACTCGATTTAATTGCCTATCCACCGTACCTAATTTTATTTTTGTTCGCCGTAGGTAAGTGTCCCATACAAAAATGCCCGATGTTCTTTGAATCAATGTGTTGTACTTATAACATGACAAAAACAATTGAAATAAATGCTTTGACTTTGACTTTGAAAACATGCTAGTGATCAATATGGGTATAGTTGTAAAAAGTGTGAAAGAGAGTGATGCTCCGTGTTACTTTTTTAGTATTAGATAATGACGTTTGCATCAAATAACTGGTCTAAGAATTATACGACATAATTATATGAACTACGTATAATAACAATGAGGCTAGCTCCCTAAGTCCGTAAAAGGTATATAACAAATTTATATTTTAAAGAAACGTCTTGTAGATTATTTTTATTTTAAAACATGAAACTATGACTAAATGTGAATAAATGTGAGTTTTGGGTCAATCTCCAAAATAGCGAATAAAAAGCAACGTCACGCCTTTTATCTCTGAAGGGGTAGGCAGAGGCACATTACGACACATAATGCCGCTATGTAATGTGCACCCACTTTTCACCATTGTTATGTGTTATAAGTCCCATGTAATAGGGGGTGAGCCTATTGCCATATACTGGACACAATTCCAGACTCCGTGCTACTACTAACAAAAGAATACTATTTAAATATCATTATTTTCAATGAAATACATAATTACGAATACGCCCTTTTGATTACAAAAATATACACCTCTGACTACATTGTCATGGAATAAAAAGTCGTGATAATATACCTAGTAAGGTAAGTACATTGTATGACTAGGTAGTGCAGCGAGCCCAGGGTCACGGTCGGTACAAATCCTTGTTTATATACCAACCTAGTTTTATTTTGCAGAGCAGATTTTCAGGACGGATTAAAATCAAGCTACGTTTTCAAAACTGAATAATACTTTGTTTACCTAACGATCTAGGGTTTGCTTTGTAAATGCAGCCAATTCCATCATTGTGAAGATAACACATAAGTTATTGATTTGTATGAATAATTATAACCAACGAACGAAATTTAGACAAAAATTTTATTGTGAATCTGATTGAAAAAGAGGAACCTATGGAGTTTCTTGCTCGTTCTTCTCCATAGGAATCTTTACAATGAGCCAATAGCTTCACTAGAGGACTGACCGACAGACAAACATTGTTAATATTATTGTATTTGCGTTAACGATCATAAGTGCCTTCCTGGTGTAATTGAAAGAAATAATTTTGACTTTAACTTTAATAGCTCGAATTCGAGCTGCGGGAGCCGCCGAGTCCACAACTCCTGTCGAGTGTGGTCTGAATATTGTTTGTTGTTTTGTGTTGCACTTCTACTGTGTGAGCATTTAATCGGCTAGTTTAGTACGTCAAAAACGATATTTTCTATGAAATAGTGCGTTATGACGTCATTAGATTTTTACGTCAAATAGCAGACTTATTTCTAGAAAATTAGCTAGAAAAAAATCATCAAATCTATGAATGAAAGTGTAGTTATTTTTTGATACTTAATTGTATTGAAAAGTCGAAATCATTTATTTTTGACTGAGGAGACTAGTCTATTGAGGCGGGAACGTGGTACTGCACACCGCATGCTGAAAATACATATACAGCGGAATAAAAACTAAAAAAAATATACTATTGTTAGTACTACACCTTGTATAACCGTACATTGACCTCAACAGCGTACAAATGTAGAATCTACTACTTACATGAGCTAGGTATACATACATACATAAGTAGGTAGTATGTCGAGAACATGTGCGCGACGCCTGAAATCCTGAATATTACAGCTGATGGTTAACCGCATAGTACATTGTGTTAGCAGTTACATAGTGCTCTAACTTGTGTACTTAGCTCTGTATAGCTGTATGTATAATCAAGTTAACTTACACTGGGGTAATGTATCTAAGTTTGATGAGTGACTAGTGTATTAGAATTTAGGTAGGAGTTGTAACTTTAACCACTTTATTTGTTATCGTATAAATAGGAGGCAATGTACTCTTTCAGTCATATTTTATTTATATTTCCTTGTCAAAATAATCTCATAAGAACAGCATTATAAGTGTGGGAGAGCCATGCTTCGACACGAATGGGCCGGCTCGACCGGAGTGATACTACGACCTCACAGAAAACCGACGTGAAATAACGCTTGCTTTGTGTGAGTGAGGTTACAGTATTACACTTGTAGTGCCTCTGGTGTTTCGGGTGCTTTATAACATAAAAAAAGTCCTAGAGTACTGAAATTCTACTTGTGGTTTAATTTATTGACCTAACTATCGAAAACTAATCACTACAGAACTCCTTTAAAATATCGCGATTTTAAAGCACTTTAAAACTAAAGAAGGTCTTTACACACGAAACCCTCACACACTTTTCATCCCTTAAATTTCACAGCTCATGTAATCAGATGCAAAACTGTTCACACTTCACCGGCGGGGGTCCCTTTACGAAATGTTTCCGAAACCGTTTGTATGGAAACACTAACCCTCTAAAAGCCACGTAGACCTTCATTTACTGACGCGGATTACATACAGGGTTGTAGGGTTAACGGCACTTTATGTACTACATAATGTATGTAGACTATGAAAACTAATGTAAACTATTGGTACGAATAGGGAAGATGAAACGGTATAAACATTTAAAATCTATTTAGTCCTTCAATTATGTAATGAAAAATTATTAGACACGTATTTTTTATTTTGTCGTATAAGAAAACAATAGGTATAGGTATAGATAAAACGAATCAAAGTTTAGGAGTCGGGGCTACGTCATTTCTAAGTATGAAACGTACCTAGAAGTGACGGCACGCGATATTTCAAATCAATATATATGCAAAAATATTTGTTTCCGTAAGAAAATCAAAAATACGTGTCTAATGTTTTATAATAATCTACCTTGTGGACATTAAAATAAAAATCTGTCATCTATCCTATTAAAAGTGCTTATTTTCTTTGTCTTTAAACAATCTGGATACATTTAAATACATTAAATTCTTTTCTATTCTTTATTTATTATAATTATTTATTTACCTTTAACTCTACTCCATGCAGTTACATTATATTGAATTTTATTTCTCTCTACCAAACGATAACAAATTGTATGCAAAATGAATCGGTTCGGTATTTTTATTTCATTATTGTTTGTTTTCAATCTATAAGCAATTTGTTAACAGCGTTTATTTATTTTAATGCAATACTATTTAGCATATTCGACGAAAAATAACTAGTATTCAAAAGTATTCCATTATTTATTGCATTCATAATGTACACAGGTGTTGCAAAATACAGTATTTAGTCACAATTATGGACCCTATCGGACAACTAATTTACTGTTTGGTAATAAAATAAAACAATTCTGTACTATTATTGATGTTTTTGTATGTCAAGGCTGAAAGGAATTTATTTGATAAGAAATTTATCAGGATTCAGGGTGCTTTTCCACCAGAGATGTGCTATGTAGCTATACTACGCAGATGTAATAGCTAAGCTATGAAACTATAATTATGACCGTCGGTTCTATCGAAACCCGCGGGATTACAAACCAATACTATTCATTGGTGTATGACAAAGGTACGTTGTCACTAGAACCACAAGGCCAAAATAAAATAATTAAGATAAATACCTGTAGCTATGTACTAAAAGAAGTAACAAGCATTAATAATAAAAAATGATAGAGCATGTTGTATTCCACGCGTCGCGAGGACGCGTCCCACATTGCGTACCCTTGACCTAAGGCGCGCAGGACCCAGTTTTCTCGCAGAGGCTCAAATCCGTTTGTCTGACAATTTGTTCCATCGAATTTCATATTAATTAGTTATTGATTGGTTGAAACGCTTTCGTGTGCGTATTTTGGGAGCTATGGTGGTATTTTGGACTTTATTTTGTAATGGATAAGGTTGTAAGTAGTTTGGTGTGGTGGTGTTGGCTGTGTTTTAGCAGCAGAATACATTTGTCGCAGCAGTAGCAGGTACAAATAGGGGGAGAAGAGAGACAGAGAAAAATATATAGAGAGATTAAATGAGACAGAGAGAGAGAGAGAGAGAGAGAGATTGACCGCCGTACTTTAATGATCACTTAACCCAGTCCTTAGCAATTGTTTTCGATACAAAATCGTTGCTAAGGAATAGTTTGAGTAATCATTAAATGTCTCTGAGTGCGGCAGTGAGAGTTTAAGAGAAATTAAGACAGCAAAATGTTTGCATGTCACATTATTATGACAAGTGTTATGGATCTGGACTACTGCTATCAGCTTAAGACCTAAAATGTACCAACACTTTCGCAAATAAAATAATTTGAATTTGAATTTGAGTTGATTACGTACACCTCTGCCCACCCCAAATTCAAAAGCCGGTACAAAGTCGAAACAACAACATTTACCCGTGTGGCCTTTTCATAAAATTTTAATTTTATCATCGACTCGCAAACTTGGCGCAATAATACCGTAACTTTAATAATAAAAACTGCTGAATTATTCATTTGTATGTTGAAAGTTTCAGGATCTTTGGCGTCCAAGGCTAGTAGCTAGTTGTACCTCTTGGTACGAGTATAAAATGAATCATTAATGCGGTATCTCTATTCGATGCTCGACTGATACATAATTTAGATGACGTATTGCTTCCTATAGGTGTGGTTTGGGTGTTTATTTTCCTGTGTTGTCGGGATTTGTGATTGGTAAAATTGAGTTAAGTTGTGCTCGTTATTTTTTGCAGAAGTGGACTTGTAAATGAATTTCAGGTTTTATACCTATTACCAAGTTCCTTTATGTACTTAGTATTTCGTGATCAAATCTGTATGTATGGAGCACTACAAGTTCAACACCACCATTAGCAAAAGAAGGGATCCACCTACAACATTACAGCTCTCTGTGGTCAAGGTATATGGAGCTGTTTACAGAGAATACTTGATTAATATAATAATTTATTTTTAGAAAAAAATCAGTTTTCGTTGAAATATTATTTAGTTGTATTATGCTTCTGTGGACAAATAAAACTTGTAGTTTCATTTAAATCATATGTGTGATCTTCATACTGTATGTAATCAAAATAACACTTTAAATGACCCAAACAATCATATAAAAGAGGTTTCTAGATGCGTCTCATCTTTATAGGTAAGGCAAAGTTTATATTGGCACATCTCATAAGCGGGGGAGCGTAGTAAGTGGAGATATCGGTTACCATGACAACGGGGTCGAAGTTACCTTGACATTTCAAAACATGGACAGCGATTTTATTTTAAAATTGATGTGCTATGGGTGATGGGCCGTAATGTAATTAGGTGTGGATATTATTAGGACGCTGTTTTGGTATCTACGTCAATGCAATTACTGAGAATTGGTCGCAGTTTATATGAGTTGGTCGATAGTAGGGTTGAGAAGGCAGATTTCAGAAGGAATGGGATTGGTCTAAAGTTGGTTTTGGAATTGGAATAATAGGTTTTTAGTTAATACTATGGAAATACTTCATTTGTGTTTAAGTCCCATGTAATAGTGGATGAGTTTATTACCGTAATATACCGGGCACAATCCCAGAATCCGTGCGACTACTGAGAAATTTTAGAAAAATCGAAGAAAGCCCGGCAGTATTGTGCCCGACCCGGGAAATAGAAACCAAGACCAAGAGCCTGGCAGTCGAACTTTTAGCTGCGGGAGCCGCCGAGTCAACACCTCCTGGAGATGCTCCGTGGAGGAGCGAAACATATGTCTAGTATTTACTGCATGTCGCGTGCGTGTTTTATGTTGCACCTCTGCCGCATAAGTATTTAATTGCGGGCGGGAGGGCTGTACTGCACACCGCATGCTGAAAATACTTGTAGATACAAGCGGAATGAAAACTAAAAATTGTATTGTATTGTTAGTGTGACCACTAGATAAAAGAGTAAAATTATAATGTATATAGTATGAAAATGTAAATAAGTGAAATCACAAACGTCACAGTCCGATAATATAATGAATAGAGGTCTGCACATAACACGTTAATTAAACATTTAATTAAAGTATTCACGGGTATTTCAACATTTTTACCTGGAACAAATTGTCGTTGGGACGCCATGCGCCATGATGAAATGTTTTAATTAAAATTTTCATATTCTTCAGTGATTTTCATTAAAATCAGTTCGGATTTCGGCGACCACTTAATTAATGCGGGGCTCTAATTAGTGGGCGTTAATCGATAGGTTGACAAGCGTTACTCTTGTGCCGGGTAGATTATTATTGAGATTCTGGAATAGGGTTTTTTTAAGGTGACAAATCATCCCATGTCTTCTCTTGCCCTGGGTGAGGCGAGAGGGAGTGTCAGACTCTTACTGACTAAAAACCACGTTCTTACACCTGTTGTCGAGCAGGAGCCCCGATAAACCCCTTTCTTAAGAAAACAAATACTTTCGACGATATATTTGTTTGAAATATCGCGTGAAGTCACTTCTAGATGCGTTTTATACGTAAAAATGACGTATTTGCTCCCACTTCTAAACTTTGTTTCATTTTATCTAAGTATTGTTATCTTATATTAAAAAATTAAAAAATACGCGTCTAATATTTTTCATTACCTAACTGACGGACTTAATAGATTTTTAATTTTCATACCCCGTCATTAATCCCTATTATGATCGGTCTATCGCTGTAACTTTTACATAGAACTTAAAACTAAGTAAGTTACGCATAGTGACTGTAAATCTTAAATACTTTTATATACTACGAGTAATAATCACTTACTAACTAGTAGCTTCCGCCCGCGACTCCGTCCGCGCGGATGTCGATCTTCGCGTGGAAGTTTTATTTCTCAATTTTAAGTAAATCTGACAATGAAATCTTATACCTAAATAGCTATTAGACCCAAATACGCCGAGGCCCATAATAATTAGAGAATAAAACTGAAAAATAAAGATTTTTTTCTACGTATTTTTCCATGATAAAAAGTATCCTATTTTATGACCAGGATAATAAGGTATAAGTAATTATACCAAGTTTCATCGAAATCAAACTGTTAGTTTTCACGTGATGCCTGAACGTACAGACAGACAGACAAAACAATTTTTAATCACATATTTGGGTTTGGTATTTATCCAGTAACACCCCTGCTATTTATTCTTTCAATATTTTCAATGTACAGAATTGACCCTTCTACAGATTTCTTATAATATGAATGAATGAATGAGAGTTCTACTCTTATGTTTATCATATAAACGTAAGAGTAGACAAATATAATCAGAAAGCTCCGAACTGCTAAGCTATAGGGAGTTATACGTGTTATTGTGAGTCAACCATAAAAGATAGACATTTGCTGTCGTGGAAAATTTTTTAAACAATTTTAAGGAGAACATTTCCGTCATACATTATTTCTGTGTAACTTTAACCATTAAGGCTGCACACGCGACGGAAGCTTAAAAAATGGAGTAAGTTCTCCTGTTTTCCCAACATTTCCCTTCACTGCTCTGCTCCTATTGATCGTAGCGTGATGAAAAGTATAACCTGCCCAGGAGTATGAAGAACAATTGTACCAAGTTTCATTGAAATCTGTCAAGTGGTTTTTGTTTCTATAAAGAACATACAGACAGACAGACAGACAGACAGACAGACAAAAAAATTTCTGATTGCATTTTTGGCGTCAGTATCGATCACTAATCACCCGCTGATAGTTATTTTGGAAATATTTTTCATGTACAGAATTGACCTCTCTACAGATTTATTATAAGTATAGATATAGAAGATTATATGAAGCTGAAGATATTTTTGGTTTGAACGCGCTAATCTCCGGAACTACTGATCCGATTTGAATAATAATTTTTGTGTCGGCTAGTGCTCTTATCAGAAAAGGTTAAAACATCACGCTATGACTAATAGGAGCCGAGCATTGCGTGGAAGTAGCTAGTATTGTTAAAATATAGAAGCCGTAATCTTATATGTTAATTTATTATGGCGGAACTTCAAGCTTCGAAAGAATATAGGTACACTAATTTAGGTGATACTTCTCAATGATTATTTTGTTTTTATTTATACATTACACTTTTCAATTTGCCTTCTTGGATTTAATCTGACTGCACGGTTGGTGCGGTGGCTGGGCAACTGGCTGCCGCGCAACGGGTAACGGGTTCGATTCCCGCACGGAGCAACTCTTTGTGTGATCCACAAATTGTTGTTTCGGGTCTGGGTGTCATGTTTATGTGAACTTGTATGTTTGTAAACGCACCTACGATACAGGAGAAAATCCTAGTGTGGGGCAACGTTTTTTTTAAAAAAAGAAAAAGAATAGAATCTCCTTTAGTAGAACTCAAGCTCCTTGCCTTCTAGGATGTAGCCATCATATTGTTTTAGTTCCCAATGTTGCAGTGTAATACCGACTTAAACAAGTAAGATTTTTCAACAGAAGAGCTTTTAGGTAATACTCAAGGACAACTAGACATTTAATAATATGTATGCCCTCGAATTTGAACGAGACATCGCGAAAATTAAACAACGCCATGATTTCTCTACGGGCTTTGAAAAATAAACGACGGACGAGTCGCAATCATGCAGAAACTGGGACGTTACAAGCGAAAATGAGCTTTATTTTCAGGCCTGAAAGGTTCTTTTGTTAGCCAGTCGATTGGCCAGTACTGCTGTTGGAATTTAATCTTTGTTAACAGTAAGCATTACGCATGGAATTAAAGGCCGTCACATACCTAGCTATAATATTCAGAAATACATATTTCTGTGACGTCACCAAAATATATTCACGAAATGTATTTTGGTATATTAATACATTTTGATCAATTTATTCACCGAGCACCCGAATGGCAGTTGGAAAACAATGGCAGTTACCTTGAAAATTTTGAATAATAGGTGCAATGCAATGTTTTACCAAATAAAAAGCAGTCGAATTTTCCTCTTTTAGTGATATTTTCTTTCAACCCATCATTGGATTAGTCAATTGTTATATCTAGTACCTACATAAGGCCTTGTAAGTCCAAATCAAATCAGCTTTATTGTAGAATAAAGGTCAAAGTCAAAATAGACTTCACAAACGTCCGTCATTCACAAACTTGTAACTGTGTTTAAAAAATTAAATAAGTGCTTACTACTGCTCAAATACCTGATTGCCGAAGTTAAGGTCGGTCAAAGTATTTTTACATTTTTCATATTTAATGAATTTAGTAGCAGAAATATTAATAATTCTCCCCTAGTCGTAATTAGTCTAATAAAACATACCAAACTGGGATTCCTCCCACAGGGGTTGTAAAAAGCGCGATTACATAAAATTACAAGCACAATTTTAAAAACCATTCCCCTAGTACCATAGATCAAGCTTTTTTTTAATGAACAGGGAGGCATTTCGTGAGGAATTACTCTGTCATTTTTTGTACTATCACGTTCGTAATATTAACCCCTGGGCAGCCGTGCGGGTGGCGTTGTTACAATCTCAGTGACAGATTGGAATGTCATGTGTTATAATTAAAATTAATTATTTATAAGTTACAGTTGCAATACGAAATTACGTAACATTGTATCTACCTACCCCCATGGAAGACAGGCGTGGGGTTATGTATGTATGTTGCAATACAAATTGTTATGAAATAGGGGAAGCTATCGTTGCGTGCATTAAATGCGTGCTGTCACGCGAATTTTTGGTTAAAAAATGTTTATATTTCAATATTTTGCTGTAGACTCTTCAGCTGATTTTCAGCTGACTGTTTAAATGAAGGTATATTAGTAAGATTTATAAAAATACGAAAGTTTGTGAGCTTGTGTTTTTTTTTCTGAGGCGGAAAAATCATCTAGTTTCTTCTCCCGCTTTGGGCGAGGCGAGAGGGAGTCTCAACTCCGCATTGCCTAGCGGGTTTACCGGAGCTCCGGCTCGAAAAGTAGGAGTAGGAACAAGGTAGTTTTTATTCAGTAAGAGTCTGACACTCCCTCTCGGCTAGCCAGTGGCGGGAGAAGTCATTGGATAATTTCCCCCCTTAAAAAAGTGGTGGTTTATAGGTACAAAATATCACTACCAAAATTAAACATTCGCTTTGAAAGTTAACATCCATTAAAATCTTTTTTTAAAGTCCAACCTACATCGTAACCGAATATTCTAGAAACCGGATTACCCGCACAGCGCAGCGTAATGTTACTTCAATTTTACATTCGCTATCCGTTTGCGAACGGTTTTCCGGACGACCTCCGGACGCCAAGCCCGGCCGGGTAATTGATAAATGAATTTGTACCATTCTTGTTAATGATTTTTCTGCTGTTTTTATGGGTCTTTAAGTTAATATTTTCTACGTAAATAAATTAACATACTTACCATATTTTACAGCTTAAGCAGATATATTGTTTAAAAAAAATAAAACACTGTTACAATTTTCAAAGTTAAACCATAAATAGGAAGGTACTTTTGGAATGTCAACAAATAAAGAAATAAGTAATAGTCTGTCGGTCTGTCCGTCAGAAGTGAATCTAGGTGCTCGTTCCAAAGTGTAGCTTAGTGTGTTTTCTGATCCAACATAGAAAGTTGGTCCTATTAGAGAAACACAGTATACAACTTATAAGTGGCTACTGCTGCTGACCAAAGGCCACTTCTCTCACGAAGATGGTTTGAGCATTACACGCTTGCTTAATGGGGATGGCGATGTCTAACTTGTAATTAGAAATTATAAATGGTTTCCTCACAGTCTGATCCGGAGCTGCTGACTAGCTAGCGGGTTTACCGGGGCGCCTGCTCGAAAAACAGGAGTAGGAATGGGATGATTTTAGCTAATAAAAGTCTGACACTCCCTCTAGCCTTGCCCAAAGCGCAAGAAGTCGTTGGATTTTCCCCCTTAAAAAAAGCACAGAAGTGTGCACATATCCGCATAATTCACTTTTTACATACTAAGTATAAATAATTTAGATAGGTATATAACAACCCTTTTAAGGAATAAAACGCGACATATACGAGTATGTAGATACATATATTATATTATACATATAAGTATGTCGTGAATTGGAATGTGAAATTGCCACTCTTAGGTCGAGCGTGCTCGCTATGTAATTTTAAATTTATCGCCATATTGGGAATATTTTAAAATTCTGATACCGATATTGCAGAGCGATATTTTTATATTTTACCAAGCTGGAATATATCGGGCCATATTTATTTTATTTTATTTTTTGTAAAAGATTTATTTCTGTTTATTAAATTAATGGGAGTCAATCGACTGCATTTTTGTAAAGTTTTTTTTTAAATAAAAATAATATACATAATTGCAGCTGCTACATGTTTTATTAAATGTAAAAAATAAGAATAACAATGCGCTAAAGATTTCCACAAAATATTAGATTCGAAGGACCACAAACATTACATGGGTGTATAGTTAAATTCTTTTCTTTGTTCCCAGTTTTAACAAACTGCTGCTGCAAAAAGAAGAGTTGGAACAGAAGCAGCTGCACCTGCTGCAGGTGGTGGAGAGTGAGAGGACGTCGAGGTGGCAGTACGCGCAGCAGTGTGACGAGCTCGCCAGCGAGGTCAAGAAATTGAGGACTGAGGTGAGAGGGGCGGAACATGGTGTAGATAGTACAGTGTAGTGTAATGTTACTAATATTACAAAATCAAAAGTTTGTTAGTTTGTGTGTATGTTTGTTACTTAATCACGTCAAAACGGTTAAAGGATTGGGATAAAATTTGGAACAGGGGTAGATTATGATCTAGAATATATTTGGGTACTTTTTATCTCATAGGATTGCGGCCGAAGCCGCTGGCAGAAGCTAGTGTGATATAGTATTTAAAGGGATAAAGCAAGAAAGCAATCATTAGAGGAGTTACAAGTGCGTTGCCGGCCTTTTAGCGGTTAGGGATTTGAGGATGGGAAACTGGAGATTCTGGGATTAGGAAGGAGGGAAATTGAGTCTCATGTGGTGTAGTATATAATGTAGCGTAGTTTAAAGTAAAATGACATAAAGTAACTTTAAAATAATATTTGACTCTCTATCACAGTTGTGCACATACAAGAAGGAGCATGAACCAGCCACCCGCGCAGCTTCCACCTCCAGCTCATCACCAAGCCATTCACCAGAAATAGACCCAGCCGAGCTTCGAAAGATTAAGAAAGTTCAGGTAAGTGTTTATGGCTACCAAGTTATAATTGACGACTCACTCTTCCAATGGATAGCTCTGTGCCGATCTTATTGCTAATGATACAATTGACATAAGTGCAAAGTGCCCTTGCATTGTGTTATTCTTGGGACAGTTATTTTGAGTAAAGGATCTTTTTTATGGGATAAACTGGTAAACGAGCAGACGGATGACACGATGGTAAGCATTCGCCGCCGCCCATGCACACTTGAAACACCAGAGACCTTACAATTGCGTCGCCGGCCTTTTAGGGGTTAGGAAATTAAGAGTTATTGGGGAATCAGTGGGCCTGCGGTAACCACACTCACACAACGAAACACAACGCAAGCGTTGTTTCACGTCGGTTTTCTGCGAGGCCGTGGTATCACTCCGGTCGAGCCGGCCCATTCGTGGTGAAGCATGGCTCTCCCACACTTTTCGTCCTTTTGTCTCTTTAGTGATCTTGAGGGAAGCGAAAATTAAATCACTTACTTATTGTGTCTATTCTATTTGAACAGAGCTTCTTCCGCGGTTGGCTATGCCGTCGCCGTTGGAAGCAGATCGTGGACGAATACATCAAGAGCCCTCATGCCGAGAGCATGCGCAAGCGGAACAGCCTCGTCTTCAAGATGGTGGAGGCTGAAGAGGAATATCTTGAGCAGATGGAGATATTGGTAGGAATATTATTTTTCGAATAGACTTTGTTATTTCTGTAGTATTATTTATAAATAGCCGTTTAACACTGCACTGCTGAGATTTTCGTAATTGATAATTCGATGATTTTTTTCTATCATTCTCAAGGAGTTTCTTGCTTGTTTACGATCATTTATTGACAATCGAACCAGTTTAAGATCTTATAAAGCCACTTGAAGAATTTATTAGGTATGCAATACGTACAGCTTTCAATAAGGTAGATGACAAATGTTTAGTAATATTTAAAACGTATTTGCTCACACTCATATTCGTCTATCTTATAATATATGACAAAAAATACGTGTCTACCATTTCTTCATTACCTAAATGACGGACTGAATACATTTTTCATTTTCATAACCCGTCATCATCCCCATCGGGCTCAATTTAAAATTGATATATTTTCCTAGGTAACCTGTTTCCTCCGGCCTTTCAAAATGGCGGCCAGCTCCAAGAAGCCGCCCTGCACCCACGAGGACGTCAACTCCATCTTCTTGAACAGCGAGACGGTGCTGTTCCTCCACCAGATATTCTTCAAAGGTCTCACCTCGAGAATGGAGTCCTGGCCTACATTGGTCTTAGGTGAGTTTTACATAAAATTATTTTGTAGTAAATTTTCATTCATTTTATCACCAGAACAGAAAATTACATCGGAGCCGTGGTGGTGCTCATGAAGACCTGAAGGTAGTTGCAATACTAGCAACCAGCTATGTTATTACTCCCACAGCTAGATCCAGATTTAGTAACTCTGTTGCGATTATTTAGTCGGAAAAAGAAACTTAATGTTGAAAATCACAATAAAAAAATGTTAATTATTTTAGCTTTTTTTAACTACGATTTTATGTATTTGATTTTCTGAATTACACCAGCTATTTTCAATATTATTTATTTCATGGGACGGTTATTTTTAGTAAAGGATTTTTTTGTATGGTACAAGCCGGTAAACGAGTAGACGGATCACCTAATGGTAAGCAATCGCCACCGCCCATGGACACTCAAAACACCAGAGGCGTTACAAGTGCGTTGCTGGCTTTTTGGGGGTTATTGGAAAGATTGGGATGGGGGGTAATTGAACCTCCGGTAACCTCAAGTTATAAGTTTCATCTAGCAAAAAATAAGACTGTTTATTATCCTTCACTAATTATATTACGAACTCAAAATATCTCTCAAGAGAATCAATGAAAACCGACAACAATTTAGCTATTGCTAACTGCCGTACTCAGAGACATTTAAATAATCATTTAAACTACTATTCCTTAGTCACGACTTTGTTCCAAAAACAATTGCTAACAATTTTACTTAACCAAGAAATCATTAAATGACCCTGAGTGCGACAGTAAGTCTTAACTAATTTAACAAAATCCTTCATTAACCCTAGCTATAAGAAACCTTTGAACATTGAAAGTAAACAAAGGATTACACTTAGTAGTGCACCTACATACAGGAGACCTATTCGACATGCTCCTCCCGATGCTGACCATCTACCAGGAGTATGTGAGGAACCACCACTACTCCCTCCAAGTCCTCACGGAGTGCAAGCAGAGTCAGCCGTTTGCACAACTCCTGGCGAGGCTGGAGAGCAAGCCTGCCTGCCAGAGCCGGTCGCTGGAGACGTTCTTGACTTATCCAATGCATCAGGTATGTTTTGTGGTATTCCAGAAAATTTAAGAGTTAGCTGATTAGTGATTATGATATGGAGAAACTCTTATTAACCCCTTATCTGTCGGTATATAAGACACAATAGAAAACACATTGTGTCTCGCGTAGATCTGCGTTCCGACAGACATGGGGTTAAAGGACTTTTGAAGAAAATGTTTTGGGGGATTCTTCAAAATAAATCACAAAAACTTAACGGCGTCATTACCCTCAACCAAAAGTTTACAATTCTGCCGATGGAAACTCAAAATTTGGTTTCAATTTATATAATATTTATTTAGCCGTCATTGCTCTCACCCAATCCAATAAAAATAATGATGATAATAATAAGCTACCACGATGCTTAATAACGCGGGAAAATAATGATGTTAAATAAAAGTTAAAGTTTTTGAAGAAACATCCTGTTGTATCTGTCAACTTAACTGCCGTGTTCAGACACATTTATTAATGATCGCATAAAGTATTCTTTAGTGACGATTTTGTTCCGAAAATAATTGCTAAGGACTGCGTTGAGTTATCATTAAATGACTCTGAGTATGGCCGTAAAACGCCTGTCAAATTAACTTTGTTGACACCATTTAATGAATGGTGTATTTTTTCGAAGAAGCTACGTAATTGAGTAGATAAGTTAATTGTTATTCAAAGGATGTACTTGAAAGAAAATTAATGATGCGCTTGTAGTTCCGTCAGTGTTGTTTACCAAAATTAATGACTAAGAGTAAAGTGAAAGGAACATGAAACAAATATTGAACATCAGCTTATTTTTTGTCAGAAAATAATTGTTGTTAAACTTGAGTTTTTTTTCGCGTAAATTACTTAGTTAGCCTAATGTCCTCGCCCGTAGCATAGTACATACATAAATTCACGCCTGTCTCCCATGGGGATAGGCAGAGATAATTACATTCCTCTTTCGCTTCATCAACAGTCATCAGTCCGTAGTATACTAGACTACCTAAGTAAGCAAACTTTAAGAATATTGGCTGAGTAGTAAATAAAGCCTTATATATGCGATAAACAAACAAACTTACCGCCAGATTCATTCAATAGTTACTTAACCCAGTCTTCAGCAATTGCTTTCGTCGTTACTAAGGAATCATTAAATGTCTCTGACTATATCAGTAACTCTAGTGTTAGTTGAGATAGGTTAGTTTAGTTTTCCTTATGTTTGATGTTGTCCCAGATCCCGCGCTACATAATAACGCTGCACGAGCTGCTGGCGCACACGCCGCACGACCACGTGGAGCGCCGCAGCCTGCAGCATGCGCGCGCGCAGCTCGAGGAGCTCTCGCGCCAGATGCACGACGAGGTAATACTTATGTCTGGATACTCAATTTTAAGACGCTCTCAAAACTAGTTCTGTCCCTATCAATTCTTTATAAAATGACAGCGATAGCCCGATATTTAAGTACAACTTAAAATTGAGTAGCGTTTCAGTATTCGGAAATTAGTCTGATATTTTTTTAATCGTTGCACCACATTCTGGTTGTCTCCTGTGTCGTGGGTGCGTTTACAAATATACAAGTTCACATACCCATGACTCCCAGACACGAAACAACAATTTGTGGATCGTGTGATCCACAAATTGTAGGCCTTGTCCACAAAAATTAGGAGTGTCTTCATCATCATCAATAATCTGTTCTCGTCTACTTCTGGATATAGAGTTCTCCAATTAGGAGTGGCCTACAGAACATTTAATGTTATCGGTTGTGTTATCAATCTCAATGTCCGAAATAGACTTTAAAACTAATAAATCACTTCTGCATTGACCTTAGTTTTACTCTTCTATTAGGCAAAATTCAGTTATAAATTATTTTAATTATATTTTAACCATAGGTGAGCGAGACCGAAAATTTGCGTAAGAACCTGGCAGTGGAACGCATGATCATCGAAGGCTGTGACATTCTACTTGATGTCAATCAAGTCTTCATACGCCAAGGTACGTATATCTAATGTGTCAATATGTACTGTATACTCAAATACCTCATTGTTTTGACCACAAAACAGAGAAACATCTGTTCTATACATATGTTTGATGGCTATCACTAATAATAAGTCATAAAGGGGTGAGCTCAAACCTAATCGATTATTTTAAACGTGATAGATATTATAAAAAGATAGTCAAAACCTTTATTATACACCCTTTATATATTATAACTAGAAAAGCCGGCGAACTCCGTTTCGCCACCAATGCATTTTACTGTTTTCCTGTTTTTCTTTTTTTAAATCCTAATTTTCTTTGCTATAAACCTCACGGAGCCCGAGACCTTTCCAACGAATACAAAATCGGTTCGTGCGTTCTGGAGTTATAGCGTCAGGAAGGAAAACCCGACTTATCTTTATATATATAATTCTTCTGTAAGTGTGTATGTCACTGAACTTCTCTTAAACGACTGGACCGATTTTGATGAAATTTTTTGTGTGTGTTCAAGGGGATCTGAGAATGGTTTAGATTCACAATTTTGTCCGCTGGACAATGTTTTTTTAATTTATTACGTGTAGACAGGACAACGTCTGTCGGGTCCGCTAGTTTTTATATAATAGATAAATTTCAAAGAAATAAAACATTTTTTAAGATTCGAGATTCAATTACTTACTATGACTTGTGTTTGTGGTCAATAAAACGAATTGCTTGTGGTTGTGATTTTGTATTGAAGAATAAACGAAAAATATGACAATAATTAATGAAAACGAAAATAATAAAAAAACGACTGCGCTCGGCCGTTGCGATCGGCGAGTGTCGCCGCTGCCGCTCGCATGCAGCGCGCTGGCGTCGCGGCATCCCTTTCCCCGGCCCCCGCACCGTGCGTCGTCGCTGGATCGCGGCGTTAACATGCTCCCCCCCTGGAAACTTGGTTTTCAGTAGGAGTGATGTCGACAGGCAGTGGGCAGATCTTGCTGAAGCTGCGTAGGATTTCTCCCGAAGCTGTCCGGATTTTGGCCACTCGAGAGACGCCATCTTTACCGGTGTGTACCGCCAACACTCGTCCTAGTCGCCACTTCAGTGGGGGCTGGTTTTCTTCTTTAATAAGAACAAGTGTGTTCTCGTTCAAATCGCCTTTATTCTTCTGCCACTTAACGCGAGTTTGTAGTTCGCTAACGAATTCCTTTGACCATCTCTGCCAAAAATGTTGGCGCATTTGTTCGATCCGGTCATATCGCGGCAAGCGGTAGGTGGCAGCGTCAGTGATGTCCTCGCAGATTGGTGTGGTAAGTGGACGACCAATCAAAAAATGCGCCGGTGTCAACGCCAGCAGGTCATTGGGATCGCTTGATAGAGGTGTCAGCGGACGCGAGTTGAGAACGGCCTCGACTTGTACCAATACCGTGTAGAATTCCTCAAACGTGAGGTTACTGTTACCTACAACGCGTCGCAGGTGATACTTGCAGGACCGCACTCCTGCCTCCCACAAACCACCAAAATGAGGCGAGTAGGGAGGAATAAATTTAAAAGAAATTTCATCCCCAGCCATGCTATCCATCAACGTTGCTGAATTGTTAGCTAGAAAATCTCCTAAATCTTTGGCAGCACCTACATAATTTTTCCCATTATCTGAGTAAATGACAGCAGGTTTACCCCTGCGTGATATAAATCTCTTAAGACAAAGAAGATACCCATTAGTTGTCAGAGTTGTCACCAGTTCGAGATGGAGCGCTCGAGTAGCAAAACAAACAAAAATACAAATATAACATTTAATTATCCGCGAACCCTTGCCTTGACGGTTCAAAATGTGAACAGGACCGCAATAGTCTGTGCCCGTGATCAAGAACGGAAAACCCGGTTTCAACCGGCTAGACGGTAAGTTGCCCATTATTGGGCTTAACGTTTTACCTTTCATTCTAACGCAACGCAAACACCTTTGAACTGTAGACCTAGCTAAATTCCTACCACCGAGTGGCCACCATTCTTCGCGGATGGTAGCGAGCAATGATTGCGGACCCGCGTGAAGTAGGTATTTATGCTTGAACTCAAACAAAAGCGAAGTAAACTTATGTTTACTACAGATAAGTATAGGGTGCTTTTTATCGTAGGTAAACTCATCGGAGTTACCCAACCTACCTCCCACTCTAATAACCAAATCATCACAGAAAAATAAATTAAGTCCCGACATATTACGCGAATATTTTATATTTGACGATTTAATCGATAAGGACTTATACTCATCCGGGAATGAATCTATTTGACTTAGTCTCGCGAGTAGAATAGTAGATCTACGTAATTCCTCGACTGATAACGCACCCTGTATGTGATTAGTTTTATGACGAGTGTTGTGAATAAAACGCAACATATACGCAACACATCGTGTCATACGAACGAAAGAAGAAAATTTGTCAAAAGGAAACGAATTGCACGACGCATGTAAACCAACTACTTTGTCAGGTTTCAACTCAGGTAAGTCACTAGGTATGTCAGGTAAGTTATATTTCTCTAGGTTACCGTCGAGAATGAACCCGGGACCGTTCCACCACAAGTCCTTGTGGACTAGTTCAGGTAAGTTTACCCCGCGAGTTAACATATCAGCTGGGTTAAGTACGCCGCTTACATGTGACCAGGTACAACCAGAAGTCAAGTCATTAATTTCGACTACTCTATTTTGAACGAAAGTTTTCAACGCAATAGGGTGAGTACGCAACCAACCTAAAACAATAGTTGAATCTGTCCAAAAATACGTATTATTAAATGTTAAATTAATGGATTCAATAATCTTCTTATAAAGACGCGCGCCTACTATGAGTCGCGGTATGCTTACCGGCTTCAGAGGTGCGACCTTACTTTTCGCACACAACAATTTAACGACGGGTTCATTAGATGTACTAACGCTACGAATGTACGCACAGGCGCCATACGCGTCCTGTGAAGCATCGGTGAATATATGTAACTGTAGGTATTGTACGTGTTTCGTGGTAACGTGTCGCGGAACGCGTATTTGAGGTAAGTATTGAAAAGAACTGACAATTTTACTAAATAAACACGCCAAATCAGAAGACACAGGATCATCCCATCCGATTTTATAAAGCCATAACTTTTGTATAAGTATTTTTGTAGTAATTATAACTGGCGCTAATAACCCCAGCGGGTCATAGATTTGAGATATAAACGAAAGTATTTTTCTTTTAGTTAGTTGTGAAACGTCAACATCGATATTTAAATTAGTTTTAAAATGCAATTCATCGCTACTATTACACCAACCCAAACCTAGTGTTTTACATTGCGCGTTCTTGTCAAGTGATAATGATTTTGTGCAACTATCCGACGGACTGACATCAAAATTAAACGACCATTTGCGTAATGGAAAACAACCTGAAAGTAAGGTCTTGTTAATGTTTTCACACAACGTCAACAACTCCTGCTTATTATCATGAGAAAATATCAAATCGTCACAATAAAATGAATTTAATATATTAGACGAAACTAGTTCGTCATCGCATTCGAACGCTAACTGTCGTAAGCACCTCATCGCGAGGTACGGAGCTGAGGCGGTGCCGTAGGTCACTGTGTTCAACTGATATATACCTAACGGCTCTTGTTTACTATCCCGCCATAGAATGAGCTGAAGTTGACGTTGGTCGGCCTGCACGAGTACTTGTCGGAACATTTTCTCGACGTCAGCGCATGCAACGAAAGTATACTGTCGAAAACGGAGAAGAATGCCTACTAAGTCGTTTAATAACGGAGGACCGATCAGCTGTAGGTCATTCAACGACTTTCCTGACGATGTTTGTGCGCCGGCGTCGAAAACTACGCGAAGCTTTGTAGTGGTACTTTCCCGCTGAACGCAATGATGTGGTAAGAAGTAGTACGGTGGTAAGTACCTATCAATACGTGTCATGTGCCCCAAAGCTAAGTATTCCTTAAGAAAATCGGAGTACATGCTCTTTAGTTCGGGCGCACGATCTAACTTTCTTTCTAAGGAAAGAAACCTATTCTTCGCTGACTCATACGAATCGCCATGCGAGTCAGCCGATTCACGTAACGGGATTCGAACTGCGAATCTACCTTCAGAATCACGAATGGTGGTGGAAGTAAATAGATCTTCACACAATCTATCGTCTTCGGTGTAAGTATTATTACTCGATTTGCCACTGTCAACCTCCTCTAGTTCCCAAAAACGTTTCAACTGACCTTCGAATGAAGTTGACAATGAACAGTAGATAATATTATTATTACTAGTTTGGTTATTAGTAGAGTATGCTTTATTACCTAAAACCGTAGGGTGCGTTGGGGTAACATCGGACGGATTTTCGAATAGTTGCGAGGATGTTGCAAAAACTTAATTTTCTCCATTTTGGTACACAGCACATTAATGAAAAATAGTGGAAACGAATCATTATTAAACATAGTGTAATTTTTAATTTCATTTATTTATAAATACTCAATACTTTTTGCTCTGCAAGCCTATAAAACCAGGACACATTTTTTTTTTATGTAATGACGATTTGGCCATCTTGGGGTAAGTTCGAACAACAATTTAAAATAACTTCTAGTGCTTGGAGCACAAGGTGTATGAAAGGAACGTATCCATTCTTTCCTGTACTTTACATGACATCACAAAAAATTACCTAATATAGATGTTCCAAATGATTCTTTTTTTTCGTTAAATTTGTCCGATCTTACCCCGCATACCAAATTTCAAAGAAATTATGTTTCTCTAAGTTTGGATTTATCCTCGAGCATGCTACCAAATATATCACGCGCCTGTTAAAGTATTAGTGCTAATATTGAAATAATGTATTGTTGGTAGATAAATGAATGGAATGAGGGAATCGGAAATCGAATATTAAAATAATAAAACGAATTTGTAGTAGTATAAAATTTTATATTGTAATAATGTACTTACTTAATAGAAATCAGTAACTTAAAATTAAAATGTTTTCATGTGAAATACAATTCAAAATAACAATATTTTTTTTTATCAAAGAATTGGCAAGGATCTAGAAAATAATAAAAACATAATTATCCATAACAAAACAAACATATTTAGGAACATTTTACCCTCTTAAAATATAGAAAACACAAACAGAATGAATACTATAATAATAAAATTTTCATTTTACAATGTGAAAACAAATTGCTTATAAATGATATTTATTTTGCAAATAAGTTACAATGTAACTCTTTTACACGTCAATCTCTTAAATAACTAGATGAGACCGGTATTGCCAATCGGACTACTCTGAGAAGAAATGCCGAAACAAACTCAGAGTTTGTCTCTTTTAAAGTCAAGACAATATCAGACAAGATCAATTAAAGATCTCGGAGAACCGTGCAAGTTGGTTCTGTAGTGGTCTTTTGAGGAAAGAACCACAACAGTTTGAGCGGACCTGTGGACAATTGTGTCAGAATGGTCGATCATTGAGCAGTGCAAAAGGGACGGATCTATGTAGGTTGTATAGCTCCTTCCCTCTTGCACTGCTCAATGATCGACCATTCTGACACAATTGTAATTGCTGACTAAGGCTCCAGGTCCACTCAAACAACCGCCTTAGTCTGCTATTACAATTGTGTCAGAAAGGTCGATCATTGAGCATTGCAAAAGGGACGGAGCTATGTAGGTTGTATACCTCCTTCCCTCTTGCACTGCTCAATGATCGACCATTCTGACACAATTGTAATTGCTGACTAAGGCTCCAGGTCCACTCAAACAACCGCTTAGTCTGCTATTACAATTGTGTCAGAAAGGTCGATCATTGAGCAGTGCAAAAGGGACGGAGCTATGTAGGTTGTATAACTCCTTCCCTCTTGCACTGCTCAATGTTCGACCATTCTGACACAATTGTAATAGCAGACTAAGGCCCCTGTTCAGATGGAAGCACGCATGTGTCTCAGTTTACAATTAGCTCAGCTGACGGCTGTTGCTGAATGATCCGACGAACAATACCAACCAAAAAACATTTGGGTAGGCCACATAAATGCTTATACTGTCAGAATATAATTAACGAAAAATAAAATGACTAGCCAATATATCAAATTATACTGCCAATATACCTAATTTTACCATAAACAATTATATCAAAGAATTGACCACTGTTATGGATATTTCAGTATTATTAAGACAACATTCCTAATTAAACTGAAATATCTATAACAATGGTATAGAAAAATAAAAATCAAAACCAAAAAATAAAAATCAAAACAAAATGTACCTTTCAGAAATATTTTGCCATCTTAAAGTATAAAAAAATCACAAACACGGAATAATAAAATTACCGTTAACATAATTATTCAATTTAAAAGAAATTTTCATCATCATCATTCATAAGGGTATACTCAACAGGATCTTCATTTATTTGTAGTAATTCTATCACCTTAACTATATTAGAATCAGGTACGTGGTCTTCATCTTTACGCTTAGGAATAACAAATTTTATGTTGTTTTTTTTGCCAACATTTCTATAAAATTTTATTTTGTACATATTTGTATCAATATTTTCAATGATACCAACGTAATATGTCCAAGTTCGTTTGTAATATCGAACAAGAACTGTATCCCCAATACTATATTTCTTCGAATCATTATTTTTGGTCTCACCATCATCATCATCATCTTTATCAATGTTAATGTAATAGTTTCCACTTAAATCTTTTTGATCTTGTTTCGTTACTTTTGTCAGGGAATTAACTTTCTTTGTTTTTTTCTTTGGTGTGGTTGGACTATGTATTAGTTTTCGTTTTTGGTTTGTAAACAAATCTAAATCTTTATCAATTGGCTTTAGTTGTAAACTTCTGGGTGGAATTTTATAGAAAGCTTGGTTTTCTGGTGTAATTTTTACAGACGACAAGATAGTCACTTTATTTTTATCTTTTGCCTTAACGAATGTCGGTTCGGTATGAATTTCGGGAATTATTTCATATCTCTCTTCATAGGTATCATCCCTTTGGCTTGCTGTTTTCTCTTGATTATTATCCATTTCCTGTATTTCTTTAATTATTTGTTCAATTTGTTCTTCTCTAGATGCTAATTCTAAATCAGTCTTGTTTTCCTCATACATATTAAAGTCAGTCAATTTATCACAGTCAGAAAATATATCACTAAAATAATCTATTATGTCAGAATCACTATGTACGCTCATCTGAACACTTTCAATTGTCGTTACACTGCTATTAGATCTTTTACGCTTTTTCATTGCTCTCTTTGTAGTTGTCTTTTGGCCTGATTTATTTAATACATTTTTCTTCTTGTATTCATCAAACTTGTCCACATTTAAATGATTTTCTTTGTCAGCTCTAGTGCGTTTTCCTACTCCTTTGCCTTTTTTAGAAATACACAAGTCAGGCTTGTTCTTATTTGTCAAAATCGACACATTCGTTACAGTTGCTTCTGTTCTTAAGTTTTTATCTTGAATCCCAGATGGTCCTGGTATAGGATCAAATGCATCATTTTTAGATTTTTGTTCCCGTTTCGTTGCCTTCTGTATTTCTTTTTCCTTTGCGAATTCTATCTCTTTTTGTTTTTCTAAAAATGATTTTGTAATCACTTCTGCACCTTTCGCGATTCGTTTTAACTTAACAGCTTTATTGTTCTTAGAGTTTTGAGGGTTTTGTGAAACTTTTTCTAATAGCATTTGTTCGAAATTGGCGAGTGGTTGTTGCAGACTGTTTCTATGTTCTAAATTCAGTGAGTCCAACATGTTAGAGTTATCAATATTATTATTTGTAGAAATAGAGCCGTTATAAGACATGAATTTACTAATTTTATTCAGACATATCTGTGTTAGAGTTTTCGGTTGTTTTAAAGTCGTCAAAGCCATGTGTTTTTGCCATCGCGCATAAGCTGCTGGATCATATTTGTCCTTTGGTATAACCGCAGGATTAAAAGGGTAAATACCACCTTTTTTAAAGCCATTTTTTATTACATGTGGTTTGGTTTCCTGCCACGCATCCGCAAACATTTGAGCAAAACTTTCCTTTCTTAATTTTATTCCAACGTTTTGTCTCTGCTATTTTACGAGGTTTCTATCCCAAATTGTTTTAAAAGATTTAAACACAGCCAAGTCTAACGGTTGCAATAGATGTGAAGTGTGGGCAGGCAGCTTCAATATAGTGATGTTATTCTCTACTGCTAAAGCTACCACTTTATCATCGACATGACTGACATGTCCATCATACACCAATAATACGGGCCTGTCTTCACCCAAATTAGGTATAAATACTTTTAATATGTAATCATAAAAAATATCCGTTTCCATCCAGCCTCGTTTGCTGGCTGCATACGCAAGATTGAAATCGTATTTTTCAGGAGTCTGTAACATCCACTGTTCGTACATGTGTTTGCCCTTAAAAACGATCAGTGGGTCCAATTTCTGTCCAGCTGCATTAACAGTAGTTAAAACTGTGATATTTTCCTTAGCGCTTCCATATGTTGTTCGTGTACAAGCCTCCCCTCTGGCACCTACAACTTTCGTTTTTGTAGGATCAAGACATACTGACGTTTCGTCTAGGTTCCAAATTTGTTTGGGATCTGTAATATTTAATTCCTGGAGTGTATTTTTAAGAACATTAAAATATTCGTTGATAATAAATGGATCGGTCATTTTTTTCTAACGAATTCTACTGGTTGCGGTTTTTTTATAGATAAATTGTGGCGTTGCCGAAAAGAAATAAACCAGTCCGGTCCCGGTCTATCATCTTTGAAGGGGTATTAATTTTATTATTTTTTTATAAAATCTTGGGTAACATCAAGTATTTCTTGTCTTGATAACCCCCAACCCCACTTTTCCAGTATTCGTAGGCAGTTTGCCAGTTGAGCTTCTAATGGTGGTGGGATAGCTGTCGGCCTGCCGAGGGTAGTACTTAATGTTGCTGTTTTTTTTAAAATTCGGTCACTAAGTGTCGATGTAGGTATGCCGTACATTTTTGAAGCGGCTGCATATGTTAATTCTCTATTATTTATTCGCTGGATTGCTAACTCCAGCGCTTCTTTTGTGTAAGCAGTGGCCCGCGAAGAGGTTCGGGAGTATTTACGTGGCATCTGCGAATAAATTGTTGATCTAAGTATCTATCTAACCCGAGACACAAACCCTAACATCTCAAAAACAGCTACGTAAGTTAGTTTAATTTAAATGATATTTTCTACATAATAGGTTAAAATCCCATTGTTCGATTCTGTAGCTATCTGACTTTTTGATGATATTAATTTTAAATGGAAGTTAAAGAAAGAAGAAAAAGTAATCAGAGAATTAGCAATGGGCTGCCTATGAAAAAATATAATGTAATCTCAGTCAGCCGCAACGGTAGGTTGCCAGGTGTAAATAGGTATATTATTGTTAAGCGCAGCTCACTGATAGATGGCAACCATTTTTTTCTATTCTTTACATCATATTTTTATTTTAAATGACGTAAAATGGATTAAAACCCGGCCAGGTGCGAGTCGGACTCGCCCATGAAGGGTTCCGTAGCAGGCAAGTATATGACACAATATAAAATTGTAATGCCAAAAATAACTTAGTTTTCCATAGCGCTTGTATAAACGACAAAGTTATATTTGCGGTTTTTGAAAATGTTTTATTTCTTAAAAACGAGTATGGAGTTAAATTAAATTTTTCCCTTAAATTTATTATTCAAAATTCGCATAACGGTTACCGAAATACATCAACCTACAAAGTTTCAACTATGTAGGTCCAACAGTTTCGGAAATAAATGGCTGTGACATACGTACAGACAGACATGACGAATCTATAAATGTTCCGTTTTTTGTCATTTGCCTACACCCTAAAAATCTAGCTGTAAATAGTATTACCAAAATAATTATAATATAAAAAAAATACAGGCAAGTTACTTATAGGTAACTTAATGCTAATCCTTTGAATACTTACTTACTCAAATTTCATTAATTATTATGTTATCGGCTCACTCACGTAATGTTTTGACGAGGAACTCTACTAGTTTCGAGCCATGCAAGAGGCTCATATTCATGAGCAGCATTTCGCGACACACGACGCGGCGATTGTCACGCTGCTACTGACGACTCGAGTTTCGCGCCCATCGCGCCCTCTGCCTGGAATCGCGCGTACTATACGGCGCGCGCGACGTTGTTGGCTCGTTAGACTCGTTCGCCGGCGGCTGCGTAGGTGTTGGGTTCGATTCTCGGGTCGACGCAAAGACGGTGCTGCATTCCGCGACGGCGAAGCCAAATCTACAATCTGCGTCAACCTACAATGTTGCGGGTCTGGAGTGTGACACAGTGAGCGCGGTATGCAACACCGTTTTTGCGTCGACCCAAGAATCGAACCCAACACCTACGCAGCCGCCGGCGAACGAGTCTAACGAGGCAACATCGTCGCGCGCGCCGGATAGTACGCGCGATTCCAGGCAGAGGGCGCGATGGGCGTGTAGCTCGAATCGCCAGTAGCAGTGCGACAATCGCCGCGTCGTGTGTCGCGTAATGCTGCTCATGAATATGAGCCTCTAGCATGGCTTGAAACTAGTCGAGTTCCTCGTCAAAACATTACGTGAGTAATCCGATAACATAATAATTAATTTAGTATGTCTCACGAAAGTTACAATAAAATCATACTCAAATTTCATTTAAAATTAATGTCATCAAAAAACAGATAGCTGCAGAATCGAGCAGTGTGATCCTGGGTTATAAGCGCCGTATTGAAACGATTGCTAACACATTAAAGGGCCAATTATTGAATTATCAGTTAAATTTTGTCAATGGAATAACTTTGAATATTTGACAATTCTTCCATACTAAAAACTGTCAATTGTCAAATTTATTCTAAACTTAAGAATTAACTAAAGATGAAAAATCAGCCCTAAGTAATTATTTAAAATTAAATTAAATCATGTGTAACAAAAGTTTGACAATCACTGCCCATTTTCGAATAGGGTTAAGACCGGATATTTTTGTGCGATCTTTACCCGACATGGGTAACACCGGATTTCTGCCTACAGAGGTAGTAGACAAATCTGGATTAGTTTTATCATGTTATCATTGCTCAAAACTTAGTATTTACGCAAAACCATGTCAAAATAATCTATACTTTTGCTAAAATATGCAAATAAAAATCTAGGTGAAAGACCGGATAAACAAATATTTTACAAAACTTACCTTTTTTTAAAACGGCGCGTGCACACGTCCTTGCTGCCGGAGCGAGTGGCGGTCACTGCGGGGCGGGGCGGAACGAAATGAAGTGTCACGCAATGTAGCCAGCATTAAAAAATATTGCCAAATAAGGGAGATATTTGATTTGTACGTTCTTACCCCTCCGCCGATCTTACCCCAACGCACCTTACCTGAAATAACCCACCCTAGACGCGTGTTTTGTAGGTAAGGCCCGGTAGGTAAACGAATTAAGCCTACTTGTAATAAATCCCAGAACACATCCGCTCCGATCAAAATATCTATTTCAGAGGGTACATAGTAGTCTGGGTCCGCAAGTTTAACGTTTTGCGGGATTTGAAACGAATTGAAATCTAACCGACTATTTGGTAAACAAAACGTAATTTTAGGTAAAACGGAACAATTTAAACGTCTACTAAAATCGTTAAATCTCGAACGTATGACAAGGTCACAGGACTGTTCTGAACACATGACACTGTTACCTATCCCCGATATATTGAGAGTGGACTGTATAGTAGGTAAGTGTAATTTTTTACATAACGATTCTGTAACAAAACATCGTTGGCTCCCACTATCGAGCAGGGCGCGCGCAACTACGTATGTGCTGTTATTATTACAGACTTCAACGAGAGCTGTTGAAAGCAGAACCTGGTCTAATGTGTTAGACTGCACGGCTTGTTTCGAGTGATAAGAAGTGATAGAGTTTGAACCTAACGAAGATGTGTTCGCATGTGCACTGTCCGTCGCGTTGTTAGCTGGCGCGTCAGTGTGCGTTAATGTAGGAATATAACGAAGTGAGTTACAACTCGCGGTGTTGTCAACGTGAATTAAGCTGTTATGTTTCTGCGCACATTGTTTGCATGGACCAAACTGACAATCGTCTAATGCATGTCCAGTACGTAAGCAATTCGTGCATATTACATTCCTTTTATTTTGAACAAACGTAAGCCTATCCTGGACAGGTAAATTAAGGAATGTAATACACGAATACAACGCGTGGCTTCCGTCGCACATAATACATTTAAAAGCGCGCGATGATTTTGCCGCGGACGTACTTGCGCGAGTCAGCTGTTTGTTAGCGACAAAACTACGCATTTGTTGACTTTGGGATGAATTAATTATAGATCGTTTTGGAGAATCGGTATTTTGTTTATGTCCTTGAGCCTTTAACATATCAAGGACGTCTGAACGGTTTTTTAAAAATTCAATAATATCATCTAACTTAGGTTTGTAGTCCTTTTCAAAGGTGTTCTTTTTATCTTCCCATTTTTGGCAAGTGTTAGGATCGAGTTTAGTTGTTATTAGAAAGATGACTAACGTGTCCCAGTGTTCTGTGGACTCGCCTAAGTTTTTTAATGACCTTAAGTTTTTAAGTACTGAATCTATTATTTTTCTAAGTTGAACGGGTGATTCTTTAGTTATAGTAGGTAATGTAAACAACGATTGTACATGATTGTTAATTAATAATTTATTGTTGTCGAATCTATTAGTTAGTAATTCCCAAGCCACTGCGTAGTTATCCGAACAAAAATCCAATGATTTTATTACTTGCAAGGCACTTCCTTTTAATGAAGAACGTAAGTAATGATATTTTTGAATAGGTGTAATTTCCGTTGCGTTATGAATGAGAGATGTAAACGTGTCGCGAAATTCTAGCCAATTCTCGATTGTACCGTCAAAGGAAGGCAACGTGATGGTAGGTAATTTGACGCAGCTAGTAGGGCAAGTGACCCGGTTGTGGCCACCGACCCCTTTGTGGCCACTTGGGCCTTCAAATATTTATAACTAAGGCATGGACAAATAAATTACTCTGTGATGTACAGTATTTAAAATATTGAATATTGGAGACACTGATACCGTTGGCAGCTTTGATGTGTCAAACTTCACTTCGATGCAACAAGTCATTCTTTTTAGTTGAGGGTGAAATTGTTAAGATCTTAACAAAAAGGCTAAGGCGAGCGGGTGAGGATTTGGTTTTTATTTTTTTAATCTTTGCTTATTGTTTGGATGTTTATGTTAATACTACATGAAGAATAAATTGTCTAAGTGGAACTAAAGTTATTTTGTCGCCATATGTTTCTGAAGTGGGATTATTAGAAGGTGGCCACTAATGGAGACAAAATTATGAATTTCTCCATCTTTGGCCACATGGCTGGCCAAAACTTTTGTACATAAATGCCCCACTTCTAGTCATTTATCGTAATTTATTTATTATTTTTCCTTGGCTTTACATATCAACAAATACATATTTTTCATTTTCAGAGATGCAATAAATTGCCTTCACACAAAGGGTCAGTTTACTTTGCAGCTTTTACCAACGTCATATAAATGTTGATCTCTTTATTTGTAAGTTAAATTCAAGTGAAGTAATAATATTTCATATTTTCCAGACTAAATGATAACCATTGTTTCTTAAATGTCAAATTTAATTAATAAATTTTGATTACTTTTATTGTATTTTTTGATGGCCAGAACTGGCACACGACCGTGGCCAGAAATGGCACGAATCTGGCCAAAAATGGCACAAACTCCCTTTTTATTTTCTTTTTTATACAGTTATTTTTCTATTGGACGTTCTTTTAAAAAAGGGTTTTCTTAGGCAAGGTTAATACATGTTGAATGACTTTTTACAAGAAATATGTTCGTGATAACAAAAACTATAAGTTAAGAAAGCCTCAAAGTCGACAAAATTCTTAAAGTGGCCACAACCGGGTCACTTACGATACCTTTCGTAGGTTTGGTGATGTTATCGTCACCTTTGTTACAAATACACGTCTTAGCCAACGACATACTACTGTAGAATTGTGATTCAATAGATTCTCGAATCTCTAATTGTGTTAATAACTCTGGCTCATCACTCAAACCCTCGATCTCACTTTGAACTTCCTGGAAGTCGCTAAATATCGTTTCGGTGTTAGCCACACGTAATTTTATTTCGACGACCTGTTGTTCTAATATATTGGGTTTATCTAGTGAATTTATATATTTTTCAAATAAAGTAAGCCTACCACGAAGATTACCTCGTTTCCTAACCAACTCACGCAACTCCGAATCTCGACCCATGTTGATGGTTGTTTATAAGACAAAAGGAAAGTACTTACAAGTATCACCCGGAGTATGTAGAGAAGAATAATAATTGGTACACTCACTCACTATAAACGAATACACGGTAATGATACACTTCGAAACTTATTCACAACCACGTGCTTTACCACTTTTCTTCCGAAGTTTCTGGCGAAATCCGGCTCGAAGGACCAATGTTTGTGGTCAATAAAACGAATTGCTTGTGGTTGTGATTTTGTATTGAAGAATAAACTAAAAATATTAAAATAATTAATTAAAACTAAAAATATTAAAAAAACGACTGCGCTCGGCCGTTGCGATCGGCGAGTGTCGCCGCTGCCGCTCGCATGCAGCGCGCTGGCGTCGCGGCATCCCTTTCCCCCGGCCCCCGCACGGTGCGTCGTCGCTGGCTCGCGGCGTTAACAACTTGATAACCAAACTCCTTGGTTGGACAGCCACCCTTACCATGTAATCCTTTGTTAATAATTACAAGGAACTGGGTACATTGGCGTAACAATTTCTTATCTCCTAGGAACCTTATCCCAAGTAGTGGGTAAGGGTCGTCGTGCCACCCTCCAAGCCCGGCAGGCGTTCCTGTTCAGCAACCACCTGCTGCTGACGACGCGAGCGGCCGGCGGCAGGCTGCATCTCCCACCCGCTGGACGACTGCCGCTACATGACGCCCTGCTCATCGAGGACCCGGCTAATCATGATGATGATGGTGAGTAGTTCTCTCCTGATTCTAATTATGGAAAGAATTTAAATAACCTTGAAGGAAAGGAGCTGGGAGAGAGAGAGGGAGAGAGGGAGAGGGAGGGAGAGGGAGAGGGAGAGGGAGAGAGAGAGGGAGAGAGAGAAAGAAAGAGAGAGAGAGAGAGAGAGAGAGAAAGAGATAGAGAGAGAGAGAGAGAGAGAGAGAGAGAAGTTTTTATATTGCTGCAAATTATGACTGTTTAAATCAATATTCATCAAATAGTTTCTGAATTATTTCTGCTAATCTTCATGTTCGGCATTCCAGATACAACATCAGTCTGTTCATCACCTGGTGGTGACATCTACCAAGGCAAAGACTTCAAGATCCTCGTCGAAGTCAAAGGAGAACAGATTTGTGCTCATTTGGGTAAGATCATTAATTATTTTATTTTACACCAGATGTCCATATTTACTACTGTAAATAGCTATTAATTTAATAGCAGATACACTAAAACCCTTCTGCTATTCATTTATTTATCCACTTCATTAAATTGTTATGTCCCAGTTGCCGGTAGCGTAGAAGAGAAAGCAGGCTGGACAAGTGAGCTAGCACAGTGCATGGAGAGTGCAGCCCTCACAGAACTACTCCGCGCTTGTGGAGCCTGTGGAGCTGCATCAGCCAGTCTACCAGCCTGCCGGTCCGACCGGGCACTGTTCACTGATGACGTCGATATACGGTTCAGCAGGACTCTCAACTCCTGCAAGGTGCCACAGATCAGGTCTGCTACACCACAACGATTGCTGCAGCGGTTAACTGGTTAGTTGATGAAGGTTTTGTACATTAATTTTGGTGGTTACAAGATTCAGTGGACAGTAAGCTTGATATTATCATTTTAGTAGCATAAGAAATTAAAGTATATGCAAGGTTTATAATAAGTGGCTTTTTGGCTTAATAAGAAATTGACTTGACTCCCTGTCATGTTCAATTTGGAGGCTATCATCTCCGTTCAGTTTTGATCAAAATCGATATTAAAATATATATGATCTTGGTATTACATAATTCTTCTCTACCAAAAACTCACTGACCAATTCTTATTTCAGATCTTCGTTTCCTCTCGGTGGATTTCCTGAACACATTCCTGCTCACGTACCGCGTCTTCACCGATGGCGTCACTGTCCTGGAGGCTCTGAAGCAAGTCTTCTACGAGCAGTCGCAGCAGGAGATGGAACTGGCTCCACCACCAGACGCAACACGGAAGACCAGCGCAGCAAGTTCTGTTTCTGGTAAGAATATATTTAGAGATCACCCCATAAAAGTTCCAAACCCTCATGACACAAATGAGGTTATTTCCTCATCCTCAAAATGTATAAAGAAACCAGATTAAATATAAATGGCAGGCTGTTACTAAATCTGACAGAAAAAAAAGCGCAATCTATTTCAGGGTACGGGTCGGAATACAGCGACCGCGATTGGCAGTCCAGGTTCTGGCGAGCTTCGAGGAAAAGTAAGTATAGAGATAATCTCTTGGTATTGTAGAAACTATTGCTTTGAGGATAGAGAATTATAAACGTGATTCTATGTAACAAAGTTTGTCGGATTTTAGGTGAAGATGAAGACAAGCTGTCTCCTTACTTAACCGCTCCATCGCGAAGAACTTCTACGGCTAGTAAGGTAATTAACCTAAAAACGACAGAAGCTACCAGTGTTTGGAATCCAAACTTTATTTCATATGAAATAGGATATGATTTTGATTAAACATTTCTGTACACACGCTTACCTAAGACTGAGGAGGACAACAGTCATTTGACGATACCAAAGATAATGGCGACGTCGTCAAGTAATGAGACGTTGAAAGGTAAAGGTACATACCGTTTTACTGAGTGAGTTATTATTGTTCATAGAAATAGTTTGAAGACATATTATGTTGAATATTGATTAACAAGCACACCATATATTAAATGCAACACATATTCTTTGCCAGTATAATGTAATTAATCCTACTGACACCAAGACTGAAACAAGCTGCATGCACATTACACAACATGCATATTACACAATTCTTCTGAATAAAATAATTTAGTAATTGAATAACACCTTACTTGACTAATATTATACTATATACTCATCAAAATATTTCACAACTACTTCGCCATCAACAGTTACACCAGAACTTGTTTTTTTAACCACTTTTGCTAAAGGAACATCACCATCTTCACCGGGTGCGATCAGCTCAGTCACCTTAGTAGGAAGTCCAAAGAAGGCCAGTCCTGTCCAAGAACCGACTCCTAAGAAGAAACCAGCTCCTAAGGACAACGATGCAGCTGCAGCGCTCATGAAGGATGAGAGCATAGAAATGGTAGACCAAAGCGATGAAGACGTGAAATATAAAGAGGAAGAACAAGAAAAGAATAAAAAGAAACCAGATGATAAGTTTAAAATATCACAAAGATTCTCAGAGGTAAACTCAGTTTCAATGTTCTATCGACTTCAAGCTCTAGCTTCGACTAATTAGACATTTCAGCTATTCTCTGTACGATCTCTTTCTATCAACTTTGTATCTGGTACAAGATCAGACTGTCTGGATATAAAATTTGTGAGGGTTTTTGGTATGTTTTCGTTGCATGATCCTGTGCTGTCTATTTGTGGCTACTGTCCTTCTTAATGAACATCTCACTTAATGCGAGTTGGATGTCATTAAAATGCGTGAGTGTTGAAACCAACTCAAAGACAATAAGATTCATTTCGACCACTTTTTTAACTACTTACCTATTAAACGCACAGTCAATGTTAATAACAGTACACACAATATTATTACTCTGTATTTCAATTTCAATATTTCTATTTACGACCACTTCTCCAATAAAATCTTCCACTAATCACAAATTATTTATAGTTTCTAAACAACACACTTCATCTCTATCACCATTGCTTGTTGAAGTATTCAAAGACAGAAACACAACGAGTTAAACAGTTTATCCAACAGCGTGTGCGTACCATGTCGGAGTCCCCTCGACGTCTGCAGCCGTCGTCGGCAGCTTCCGAAGCTAGGCGCAGGTCTGACAGCGCCAGGGAGACTGCTGAGTCAGCCGCTGCAGAGGAACCGAGGAGGGCATCCGATTCTGGTACCAGATTTGCTGCCAGGAGATCTGTGAGGTAAGGGAAATCAAGGGGTTGAGTGCTTTAACTACCAGAATTGGAAAAAGCTATTTTATTTTAAACAATCCATTGGTTTGGACCCTGTTTAGTTAAATACCATTCATTGTTGTCTTTACTGTATTAATATTTCATACTTCTAATGTATAAAATTAATTTCACCAGCGAGCGTCGGTACACCAACTCATCGATCAACAGTGAGCGCCGCAGGTACTGGGGTGGTTCCGAGCCGAGATCCTCAGTCACTTCTCAAGTGTCACATGCACAGGTAAACTTTAAAAACCCTTAACTTTAAAAGCACTAAAAACCTTACGTGTGTAAGTACTATATTCATTTTGTGGCTTATGGAGCAAACATTTTTTATTATTGTATTGAGTAATTTAAAATTTCCAGAATTATCGACGCGAGACAAGTCAACCGAAAGCGGGCGTCGTCATCACATCGTTCAGGCAATCCCATCGGAGGTAAGAGAAATACTACCCTGGTTTACATCAAACTAGTTTTCATTTATAACATAATTATGTATTCGTAATTTGAAGGACTGCGAACTAACTTGATTATTGATCATCTAGCACACATGGGAGCTCACGATTCTCAATGTTGTGGCATGCTATTCACCTTTTTCTTAACAATCTAAAATTCTTTGTAAATCTTATTGACATTTTGATGCTTCTGCACGACATTCTATCGAGAGTCTCTAGCCTCGTAATAGTACCTTCATACTTGATGACTTTAAAAATGATAATGTAACTATTAATATTGATTTAACAGCTTTGGAAAAGACCTGTTGTGGTGAGTGAATGGTACAGGTAAAAGATGTAGAGACCGAACCTAGTAGCGATGCTGTAGAAGATTTTTAATAATTCCGCTTTACCTAGCATTCTGACGTTTCCTTGCCCTTTTTTATACATTTCGTAAATCCTATTGTAAGTAGACACGACACTACAGCAGAACACGTGAAAACTGAACAGAGAAAACATACCTACCTGACGCTGTTGATTGATTATCTTATAAATGCGATTAGAGCAGCACTGACCACCATTTACGAAAAGTGCGAGAACAGGTATTTCTTAGATACAATCCTGCCTTGTATCATGATTGTTACCATTTTCAGGAAATCTATACTGTGCAGTACAGTACTGACTGAATACTACTGACGTTGCATACATTTTTGAAGAGTCTTTTTATTTTTTATTATATTTCTGGATTCCACATAAACCAAACGTTATTCACCATCTCTGCCTATGCTCTCTTCGCTATCACTTGTCATATCAACATCTACTACTCTCATTTCTTCTTCACAAAAAATATCACACAAAAATACAAAATTATTGATTATTTTTTTTACAAATTTTGCTTATGAATATTAGTCCTAGATTTTATTCAAAATTTAGTCTTTATTAAAATGAACATTTTCAATCACCTCGGTTTTTGATTAGGATAATAAAATGCACTTTCGTTTTATATATTATATTTGTTGTAAAGTAATTTTGGAATAGAAGTTGTATCGGAAATTAGTGTTTCGATTAATTAGTTTTATTTTTCTAAAATTTTTAATAGATTGTCAAAATTTGCATGCTTTTTATTTGTAATTGGAAATCAATTGGAAACGGGGAATAGGAAAAACATAATGTCTGTGAGGACTCAGAATATTTCTTCTTTCTGATTCTTTCACTTCCTCTGTCTCACTCATCTCCTTTCTGTCTGTTTCCGAACTCTTATTCTGCATGTATACGTATACTGTTCTATGTTCTTTTATATTCTTCATCATCAACTCCACTCTTCCATAATTTCACATGGACAGTCCACATGAACCCTTATCAGAACACTTTTGGGAGAATATATTGATCATAACACAAACTTACTGACAATTTGTCATCAAATGTTTCGTATTCTCATTTGTATCTATGATTTAGGAGTAGCACGTCTACTGCAGCGGTGGCCTTTGCTGTGGCCACATCAGCATCTTCAAACCCAAGATCTCCGCCACCTAATTCACCACCAGCTACTAGAAGGGACTCGGTTATATCTACTGCTGCGACCATGAGAGTCCTTAACGTTTTGAGGTACACTTAATTAAGCATTGCTTGAAAAATCTTACAATGAGGAATGAAATAGTTTTTGTTTAATTCACTTTCAATAAATATACGAAAAAATCAGCTTTTTCATCTGCACAATTTTCACAGGCACTGGATTTCTAAGCATTCCCACGATTTCTGGTCTGATGAGCGTCTTCGTGGTCTCACGATGGACTTCCTGAAAGAGATCGAAGGTAGTCCTGGATTATTGCCAGCTGAACATAAGGCTGCAGCCCAACTGCTGCGTCTGTTGGAAAGAGCTCCAGAAAGAACAGTGGATTTGAAGGCCCTATTTGTTCCACCTCACGTAAGCACATACTTTCTCTAAACATAGATCTGAAATAGAGAGTAACCGAAACTATTTGTATCATTACTTTATATAATACATATTTACAGGTGCCAACAAAAGAGAGTGTCGAGACGCTATCAGCCCTGGAAATAGCAGAACAAATGACGTATTTGGACTACCAAATCTTCAGTTCGATTAACAGCGAGTAAGCCAAATAATAATAGACCTTGAGGAATACGATTTTAAAGTCGATTTCATTTAACAAAACTTCACACACACACATGTTTTGTCTTATTTCAGGGAGTTCTTGGGACAAGCTTGGACAAAAGCAGATAAAGCTGAAAGGGCACCTCACATCTTAATGATGACGTCACATTTCAACCACATCTCCAACTTGGTCATCTCTGAAATTCTAAAGAAGTATACCTTGGCTGGTAAGTGTAGTACTAAAGTGGTAACGCCATACAATAAGATGTTTTTCTTTTTGTAACTTGTAGACGACAAGTTGCTGACGGCAGTTTTTATAACTGATGATCAATGTATATTATGGAGAACGTGTTAAGTCATCTTTCAAAAATAAGTACAGATGACTCAATAAATTGCTAAAAGACTCAAATCAGAAGATATGAGACATGTTTTTCAAACAAGACATGACTAATGACGACAATGTTGAGGAATATTATGTGTCATTCAGAGCTTTTCAGAGTTGTTAATAACACTTTCACTTAAATATATGATGGAATGCTTATATTGCTGATTGTATTTGACTTTTTAGGTCGTGTAGCAGCTATAGAGAAGTGGGCAGCAGTGGCAGACATAGCTCGTTGTCTGCATAACTTTAATGGAGTACTGCAAGTGTGCGCAGCTCTGTCCAATACCTCGGTCTATAGACTTAAGAAGACTTGGGAGAAAGTTTCCAAGACTGTGAGTATCATTGATAGCTTAGGCAAGAAGATGAGATACGATTCAGTGGTATTATTATTATTGTACTAAATTAACTCAAAAGACTTTGATTAGACAATCATGACATATCTTTTGCTTTTGATTTTTATGTTGATCACTGTCATTGTTTTAAAACTCTAAAAACGTATTTCCCAATTTTTGCAGAGTAAACAAACTATAGAGCGAATGCAGACCATTATATCGTCGGAGTGCCGATTCAGGATTTTAAGAGATGCTTTGCACAGGTAATTTATCAATTTCCTATGTGGTCACTAAAGCAATCACTATGCTTCTAATTTTAGGCTACAGCAAATTACTTACCTAGTAAGCGGCTCGATAGCCGTGTCCAGACTAACTGCTAGAAAGTCAAGAATAAACAATTTTCCCTCTCCCATCTCCAATACCCTACAAATGGGCACGGATGATGTTTTTCATAATCTCACAAATTAATAATACCCGCTTCACAGGTGTGATCCTCCTTGCATTCCCTACTTGGGGATGTATCTCTCCGATCTCTCCTTCATCGAAGAAGGAACCACAAACTACACGCCTGATGGACTCCTGAACTTCTCCAAGATGAGAATGGTAAGTTATTGGTAATTGGTTATCAATAAATTTAAAATCAACTTTTATAAAACTAAACGGTCTCTTTATACATTGGACATAAATCATTTCAGATAGCACACGTGATCCGAGAAATACGAAACTTCCAGCAAACCCCGTACAAGATTGACCACATACCAAAAGTAAGTATAATTCGAGTATTTAAATTCATTTTTATCGACGACAATAATTAGATTGGACCAAAAATGGCCCCCTTAGGAACACCAGTTTGACACAGAAAACGTTATCGCGACTATAATTAGATTGGACCAAGAATGTGCCCTTAGGAACACCAGTTTGACAAAGAAAACGTTTGTGTATCAGGTATGTGACTTCCTATTGAATTAATCTTTATCGGCTACTATAATTACGTTGGACCAAGAATGCTCCCTTAGGAACACCAGTTTGTTTGACAAAGTATACGATTGTGTATCAGGTATGTGACTTCCTATTGAATTAATCTTTATCGGCTACTATAATTACGTTGGACCAAGAATGCTCCCTTAGGAACACCAGTTTGACAAAGAAAACGTTTGTGTATCAGGTATGTGACTTCCTACTGGACAACTCGCTGGTGATCCCCGAGGAGCGGCAGTACACGCTGAGCCTGGAGCTGGAGCCGCGAGTGTCGCGCGGGTCGGGCGCGGGGCTGCCGGCGGGCGCGTCCCCGGGCTCCTAGCGCCGGCGCCGCGCCTCCCTGGCCGCGCTAGCGCCGCTGCGCAACGACCGCTAAGCGGACCGGGAGAGTCGCACGCAAGCTTCTGCTACACCTACATTACGTACGTTATATACTTTCACTCCTATGTGTCTAGTTTCAAGTGATTTGCGAGAACAATGCTTATTAACTTTCGTAGTTAAGTTCTTAATGTAAGCTGTGTTGCGAGTGTTATCTTTAATTCTCATAGAATTAGTGGTACAATAGTTTCCAGTGTTTGATTGTATCATAGTAATACCGACGAGGGCTTTTGATGTCATCGAAGCGATACTATTCAGGTGTCAGGGATACATTTTAACTTTACCAACCAATGAGCAATATAATCCATTTAATGGAACGGTTTAACAAATTAGGCAGCATATCATAAAATGAATCAAAGTTTAGATTTACTAGATGTACTAGTATAACTTGTGTAGACTTTAGTTTATCTTAGTACATAGTTATATTTTTTAGAAATTGTAACTAAGTTTAGCTTCTTATATCGTACAGAATTGATTCCTTCAATAGTTTGTGAACAATAGTGATTGAACGATTATAGACCCTGCTACTGCTAAACACGCTTCTGCTAGCTTTAAAGCTGTATCAAAGTACACTAAACCGCAATGAAACTCAATTCTAAAAGAACGTACCTTCATAAATAAATAAAGAAAATATTTAAATGAACATATTTTAGTACTAAAATAAGATAAATTAACAAAAAAAGAATTAAGTCTTCTCTAACTTCGTGCAAAACGATTTGCTAAAAGATGAATGAAAAAATGTTAAATGCCTGCAATGGTTCTATATTTTTGTATGATATTCATGATTTTGTCAATTAGGTAAGTATTGATATTATAAGCACAAACATATCACGGAGAATATCTGACTAAATTGACTCCATATTTGTGAAATTGCCAGGTGAAGCAAAAATGGCAAACGCATTAGACGGACATGCTTAGTCTCGATAAACTAATTTGGATTATGAAAGGAATAATCTACTTGAAAGAATACTAAAAATAATAAAATGTTCTGAAATATATTGAGTAAGAAAATAATTTCTCAGACAAAGAAGAGACGAATGTATCAAACGAAAGGAATCGTCTAAATCTGTTATGAAAGTAAATTTTATTATATCACAGTTCGGCATCAATGTTAGAAATAAAAAAACTAGTTAAAATACTTTTACAATAAAATAGTAATGAGAGCTTTTGTAAATAGTTTCCTAGGTAGCGTAGAGTAAAATTGATGTATTCCTGTGAGTGTACCCAAAGATTTGATGACCCCTAACAATTCCTAAATTGCATACATTTTGTATGCAATCTCTTGAATATGAAGCATATAAATCGCTATAAAACAAGATATTTTAACTTAGGTAACTTGGACTAGTAATGTGGATTGGCCTAAATTTTCCTTACTTTCAAACATTTCAAAATTTCTTACATTGAGAAAACCACTTACTGTCTTATCATCCTTATTTAATTTACATATTTGAATTAGTATAATTGGGGATCTAGTTTTCCTAATGCATATCCTATCGCTACATTCCGGAGTGAATGGTAATAATTACTTTATAAAGATCTAGAATTTTTATCGAGGATTGTGACTGTATTGTGAGATTTAGCCGAGGCATCTTATAACGTTTAGCATTATGAAACAGTATGGAAGTGGTTGTTACATGTTACTTATGGTTGTTATTGTCATTTCGACTGCTTTTACACGATCGTCTTATATATTTCCCTTGTTATTCTACCATGCTTGTTAGTTATAATGTATGTTACCCTAGGTGTACCACAAGGGCCTGTACCGGGCCCACCCTAAAATAAGTAATATTCAAATGTTTCTGTTAACTAAGTATTATCAGAATAGTCAATTGAATTGTTGTGGAGAATATAAAAGTTTTAAAGATGAAGAAATATGTGTTACTTGGTATAATTTAGAAATTAATTTGAAATATCAATTCGACATATTTGTTAGTGTATAAAATAAATGTTTTAATAAAAGAATATCATTTTCGACAGTATTATGATCTAGTACGAGTATTGTAGTAGGTACTAATTTGATGTTGACATAATTGTTCTTTCCTGGAATTTTAAGAATGATGAGGTTCTTCATGATGTCTGACGTAACTTAACGTGATTTCAAGTGAGATACTGTCTGTAAGTCTTTTCTACGTCCTTTTCTATGTCATTTAATGTTAGTGTTATAATAGATTTTAATGTATTGTCTAATCAAGATGTGATTGATTATTGTCGTCTACTGGCGTTGTACTCATCTTATGCAATGCTGTTTTCACAATTTTGAGAATGTTACTTTAAGGATTTAACATCGCGAATTACTTATATCTTAAAGTGTCATAGTATTCGCTTGATTGTGGCAAATTTTAGTATAAAATAAATCTGTATCTATAGCGTATAAAGTACTGTTATTATTATTATTATAAAGTATATAAAATTATTGGCTGTTTTAAATAGATTTTTAAAATTAATAAAAAAATATTTTGGTGAATTTCCACTTACCTTTATATGCACAATTTTTAAAAGTATTATCACTAAAGGCTGTCACATTATCTAATTTAAGATTTGACTCATGGTTTGTGTAGAATAGAGATATATATTTGTTTCGTTTATAATCGTCTTCCTTGTTATTCATATTTTTGTTATCTACTCTTAATTTAAGTAGATTAGCGACCCTACGGTTGAAATATTTAATCAACTTTTGACTTAAATTACAAATAATTATTACTCAAAGTAATTATTGTAATTTACTTGAAACAGTTGTAAAATATTGTACCTACTTATGAAATTTCAACATGATTACGCTTCGATTTTAATATCTCTTATGAAATATCCATTAAGGATTTTAATGAATACGTAATTATTAAAAAAATGTAATAATATATTTTAAAATGTAATCTTCGGATCTACCTCTTCAATAAATATTCTAAATATTACAGAAAAAATATCTAATTTGATATCAGAATTCTATTTATAGTCAGGCGTTGCAGACTTGCATTGCTTAGAACAGATCACTTATTTATTTCGAAAATTAATAAAAATAATTATTACAGATATTTTATTATACAATTATTCTGTGTAAATTATTCCCTAGTGGTTTTTGTTGGAGAACAATTTTCCTTCAAAAATTGAAATAAAAGAATTAAATGTTTACAAACAGAAACCACTAGATGTTCTGTATTAAAATAAAATATGCAATGTTAGATAATATTTAATTACATTGTAGGTGCTTATGGAATAATTATTATCGTTTATTGAAGAGTCCCGTATTTTTTCTATCATGTAATTTAGGATATGTTTTCCTATGTTGTGTACATTTCCTAGCCTTCTGTATAGGATGCGTCACGAGAAACAGTGAATTCTAACAACATTTAGGTACTAAATCTACTTTATTTATCCAATATCATACATAACAAACAGTTGTGATGAGAATATATCCTAGTTGTTTAACTTGACACAAAAGACTCATCGACAGATGATACAATATTCAGGCATAGAATGTAATTATACCTACTTAAACACTATGAAATTGGCATACGCTAATCTTTGTACTGGTCCCAAATGCATGCAGTAAAATAAATAAGAACAAATCAGTATAATAAGTAGTCATAAACTCAGTAAAAAGATAAAAAAAAACAAAGTTAAAGAAAGCAAAGCAATAAAATTGAAAGTCCATTAAAACATTGATGAATGTATTCTTAATTTGGCAACATTCCAACTGGTAATTTTAGATGAAATATTAAACACTTGAAATGGCATACGCCGTACAAATGCATGCAGCAATTGTATAGGAATGCTAATAGTAGAATCTATTGATGGATTTAGATTAACTATGGCTGAATCTCGTGACGTTACCGGATTACTAGAAAGCAGTTTGGGTAATCGTGGAGCAGGTCAAATATTACAAAGAATCCATTTAGAGACTTCAATCAATTGGCCGTATTTTTAGTCACCAGAAGGCTTAATTGCAGCAAGATGGTGTTTTGTCCAATCACTGCAGCTGTCAAATATTGAACGTCCAATGATGTGACACTAGCTACTTTCCTATTGGACGAAGGGCGAGAGGTCTGCACTTGCGCCATCTGGTGAGAAATTGATCATTGTCAAATATGGAATTTGGATTCGTATTGGATGATTTAATTAAGAGTATTGAGAAAAAGCTCCATAATTTTGCTTTGGTCCTACTACGTTACCCAAACTCGCTCTCTAGAACAGAATATATGTGTTGTGTCATTACCATTGTACCCTGATCCTTATGACTCTCATATATGACTCTCTTATGAAATACCTATAATAAAATTCTTTATAAATGTCGACAATATACATAAAGTTAATTAATACAGATATATATAGATGCTCCATTATTTCTTTCTTTCCATTAATAGGGTCATCGGGCTTTACTGTAACTACTAAGGTTAAAATAACTATCTGTGTAAGTATTGTATTAAATAGTCAACTTGAAATAGCACCGACGCGATGTACAACTTTAAACTAAATGTGTGTTAGATTTTAGATAAATTTTCCATCAGACTAAACAAAGTAAGGTAAGAAACTGTCTAGTAAAATGACCTATTCTTAAATAAAATTGATGAAACTATCACAGACCATAATTTAGAATCAGATCTAATAGTCAACATTGATCATAAAACTAAATTAATAGTTGTCAATTCATTAGAAAGTCCAGAAAGAGTTGTCTTGGATATTCTAAATGAACACAATTTGGCTGTGAGTAAACAATTTCTTAATGAATATTATAAAATAGTTCGTGAGTAAATTGAACGTTTTAATCTATCTCCCGATGGCCCTTAATATATCATTTGTGTAGACAAAACTGTACATGACACGCTCAGTGATAAAATAAGAGGAAAAGTAGAGAAGGTCGTTAATATTTTAGCAGATGCTATGGCCATGAGCCTATCACCATGGAAGGGTCGTTTTTTAATAGGCATTGGTTGATTAACGCTGCACAACATGCGATACGGAACGGGTGATGGGAGACCGCAAACGGATCAGATGGGTAAGAAATTATGTAGATGCTGACTTTAAATTCAAAAATTCATAATTCAAGAATCCCATTGAACAATTGTTTTAAATACCTCTGGAGGAAAATGAACGAAAACTCAAGGTGCGGTGAAAATGACACTTCGTTCAAGATAATGCAACACATTTAGAACTTGATACATATTGATTTATGATATCATATCAATATTGCATCTAGAATTTCCTTTGACGACACAATCTTTCTGTTTATCATCAGATTACATGTATCTATTAGCATCATCGAGAGAATCTTCATAATCCACAGCGATAATGTCAATATAAATAGAATGTGTTACATATTGGCACGTGTGGTGTCCATCCTTTCCAGCTATCATTCTTTCTCAAGGTTATTTTGTCATCTGTATGGTCTAAGTACTTGTCTACATAATTGTAATACTCGCTAAAAACAAATTCATGAAAATATTTAGCAGGGGAATAATTTTTTTCTTCTAGTGGTTTCATACGTCTTTCACTTTCCCAATCCTAGTGTTGAGATATTAGGTAGCCAACAATGGGGGTTACCGTGTATTTGGTCATCAGATGTAGCCGATGTAGCAAAAGGTTTTTTGTCCAATCACTGCAGCTGTCAAATATTGAGCGTCCAATGGTGTGACACTATCTAATTCCCTATTGGACGATAAACGAGAGGCTCACACAGGTGAGCAAAAATATAACAGTAGCCCCAATTTTGGAGAATGGATTCACATTGAAAAAATAATTTTGGCAAACTCGCTTTCAGAATGATATAGATAACACGGTATGGCATTTGATAAAGGCAAAGAATACTGAAAATCTGGCTTATTAATATTAAAAGATGGTAATATAGCAGAAAGTGTTTGTAAAACAGATTAGCTTTATCACTGAGCGTCCATATTGAATAATATCTGTGAAATAAATGTACTAACAATATATTGTACACCTAATATATGTTTAGATTTACAACGTACGATTGTAATAGATTATGTTTGTATTCTGTATACTGTAGACCCTTCCTATCACTAGTCAGATATTGAGACGGAGGTAAAACGTTTACGCCCAAATACTGAAAATAATCGTGCTATCTCTGTCTTTTTATAAAGAATTGATAGGGATAGAACTAGTTTTGAGAACGTCTTAAAATTGAGTAGCGTTTGAGTATTCGGACATTAATCTATCTAATCAACAGGCTTCTAAATTTCAAATCGTTTCTTTTTGTCCAATCACTGCAGCTGTCAAATATTGAACGTCCAATGGTGTGACACTAGCTAATTCCCTATTGGACGAAAAACAAGAGGACGCACTAGTGCCATCTGGTGAGCAAAAAGCCATTAGTTTTTATTGATTTTTGAAATTCTTCGGAAGATTATGAGCTCTACATCTGTGACCGATATACTGACAATAGACTCAGTCCCCGCTAAAAGAAATAATTAGGTAATCAATTGAGTAAATATATGGGTAGGTACGTGGCTATGGTACTAACCAGTAGATTCATCTTCTACGGTAAATTGTTTGAAAACAAACTTGCAGCAATAAAAACCAAATAGGTATGTCAACAAAAACAAATGAAGCCGGAAAAACATCTGCAAGTTATATTTAGAGAGCCATTGAGTGAAACCAAGGTCAAAGACAAATTGGTTTTGAACGAAAATGGAACATTTTATTAGCGTAGACGCTTTGATGTGAAAGGTTAACAATTGATCGCATTTTTTATATACGAAGGTTTTAAATAACCTAAGAAAACTTTCTTGGTCTTCACTTGGTCTATAGAAGGTGCACACATCAATTTAGTAACCTCTTCTCACACGAAAAATATTTGCGTAACAAAATTCATGATAATTGTTTAATTAGCATTGAATTTTTCGTTATTCATTCATTCAAGACGTTTACTTAATAGATTCTTATGGCTAAAATAAGTAGCCGATCTTAAAAATCACTGGATCAATCTAGATTTTTGACAAAAATTCAATGGTTAATTAAAGAACTGTTGGGCAACTCTTTTTAAAGAGAAAAGTAAGAACTAATACCAGAATTGGCGTCAATTTGTTATCGTGCCGTTAGTCTCAACATTTATTTAGTAATTTTTATCACCGACATTAAATTCTCGATCACAGGTCAACGTAATTGGAACCCAAAACTCAATAAACATTGGGTCGTTATTACTATCACAGTATAAACAGAGTATCATAAATTGGTGCCATACCTACTGAAATGTGCGTATGCAATTACAAATGTATCTATTGATTTCATTACAATTTTCCTATTTTCACATAATAAATTAATGTAAAATGTGTCCACTTGGTGACAAACGATTTACTCGATACTTATAATATGACTAGCAAATTGTACCTGTACTAACACCTTGACTAATTTATATTTGAGAGACTAAATAAATCTTATATTTTTTTCATATTATATATCAATGTTATTATTTGCTTATGTTAGTTTAGTAGTTAGTTAGTTTTCGAGAAAATCTACTAACTTCACCCAGGGGCTCATCATATTCACGACATAAGCAGTATACGTGGCTAAAATTAATCTTGTTGACGGCTTTTCCTCAGTTACAGTCCTATAAAATATTAATACGTTTAAAGTAACCGAAACGAGAACGCGCTCTGATTGGCCGGCAAAATAAACCAACCAATCAGAGGGCACAGGTTCCTTGTATAAGCTAACACGCTCAATGTATCTGACTGGTGGTAGACCCAACTGTTGTTGACATCCAGACTTCCTTGATTGTTGTTCCCTTCACAATAAAGTTGTTATTGTAAAGTTTCAATGTGTTTTTTACTATTTATTATCCCTATTTCCACCCACCGCCCATGCCATTCTAAACCTTCTGTTGAAAGCAGCAAGGTTATTTTTCGTTTGTTTACTTATTTGTTATTAATAAATAAGAGTGAGCTCTATTTTGTTATAATTAAAGCTTGTAGTTGATAATGTTCCTGCCTAAAGAATGTAATATTGAATTTAACACTTTATTGCAAGCTGATTAAAGTTGATTTTAGTACGCAGTGTCATAAATCTACTAATTATTTCCTATAGAGGAAAAGTGTTGTTAGTGTTTGATGCTAATAACGTTAATGCCAATTTTGAGAAGACATTATGTACCATTTAATTGCTAGACCACTTTGTCAATGGAATGCTTGGACGTTCAACCATCAAACAGAAGAACCTTGAATTCCAAAGAAGAAGGATCACAATCCATACAAAATTAGACCGTACTTAGAGACATTTAATGATTATTTGGAACAAAATCGAAACTATTCTTTAGTAACGATTTTGTTCCGAAAACAAATGCTAAGGACCGGGTTAAGTAATCATTAAACGACTCTGAGTATGACGGTTCCTCAATATTTTCAATAGGTATTTAATAATTACAAATTATCTGAACATTTTATACCGAAGTTTTTTATCAGCTACTAATACGAATTTTAATTGATAGTTGTTATAATTATATAATTTGTTTACATTGACCGGCGCCACTATTAATCGTACTAGAGGTATATCGTGACACAGATAATATTAAGCCTGATAGATACGTGATTTTTTAGTAATGAGTAATGTAGAAACTCCGATCATTGCCCTCTCCATAGCGCGCTGAGCGACCGCTCGGTTCGATCGCTTCCAACCGACCTGTCTGCTAGTCATTGAGGGACATAGGCCATAGCAGTGGACATCCTATGATGATGATGATTAATGTAGTACTTTTTTAAATCTTTATTTTATATATATGGCTTTTTTCCTAAGAGAAAGAGGTCAGTTCTATTATAGGATACAAGATTAGTACATACTACAATGAAACTGCTACTAACTTTACAGGTTTAGCTTGTAATCACCTAAATTTATTCTAAAGAAGATAGTTTTGTTAGTTCTACGAGAACACGTAGATACTATAGATTGATTGAACCAAACTAAACTAAACTGTAATTGGTAATTTAATTAAATAAACAAACTACTTACATTTCTTTTCAGTGGTTCATTTTTTTTTATTGTATAAGTCGGCAAACGAGCATACGGTTCACATGATGGTAAGCAATCACCGCCGCCCATAGGCCATTGTTGGTGAATTGGGGATTGGGAAAATTGGAGAAGGGGGTAATTGGGCAGCTGAAACGTCGCTACAGAATGAATGAAACCATAATGTAAGGAACTTAAAAAATAACTTTATTACGATGGTGACAAGTTACATTCTTAAACTTTGGTTTCTTCGCAGCCATTAAGTTTCTTCGCTTCCGCAGCCTCCTTCAAAAGTGGGGATGTGCCGCAGAGTCGCAAGTTCTTCGTGTAGGCTATAGCGCCCACGAATAGACCTGACACGACAAGCCATAACCCTGCTATGTAGAACGTCAGCTCCCAAGATCCCGTGAGATCGTACAGCATACCTGGAAATAAGGGAAATTGGAGTTAAGGTAAGTTGAGAAGCAAAATGTAATGAAAGGCTTCGTGGTCTTCTTAGTAATGAATAAATTTCTCCATATGTAACTGATAAACAGATAAACAGAATGAAAACAGTTAATCTTTTGATATACATACATATGAATGAAAACAGTTAATCTTTCTGATAAACTGTTTTAATTCTGTTGAAAATAGTTAGGTATGCATAAATTTTTACTAGTTAATTGTCACTAGTTAAAGTACAATAAATTAATTTGTATTTCTACGAGATGTACTAGTATATAAACGTATTCCAAATATTGAGCAACTGCCTACCTGCCACTATTCAATCAGCCTAAATAAATTTTTAAACAGTCATATTTAAACAAAATAAAATAAAAATCTCACCTCCAATAGGCGGTCCAACAAGATGTCCAATACCTTGCGTGAGGAGGATCAGTCCATAGGCCACAGTGAAGTTCTCAATAGGCATCAACTCCATGAGGATCATGGGCATGTAGGAGTAGGCGCTGGCGACGGTGAGCCCGAAGAATGTGGAGTTGACGGTCAGGGCCCAGTAGTTGGTGATGAACAGAGGATAGACGGCAACTGTCGCGCCGCAGATGATGAGACAACCTGCGTAGGTCTTGGTTACATTCACCCAGGGCTGGTCTCCTGCCCAGCCGAGAGCTACCTGGAAGAGGGAAGGTACGATGAACATAAGTTTAGAATGAAAATGTTTATTTTAGACACGAGCTACGATGAACATAAGTTTAGAATGAAAATGTTTATTTTAGATACAACCAAAACTAAATACTAGATTTTTGTGAAGACAGATCTTAACCTACTAGTAAAAAAAATAATTATGAAAATCACAACAACTTAAACAATAACAAGTTCTGTAATTATGGGTAAAACGAATATGAAAGATAGGAAAATTTCTTCATAGGTACTTACAATTCCAATGCTGCTAGCAACTCCAATGATAGAGATCATCAAAGGTCCACCAGGTGTCCCCATTTCGTTCATATAGGAGTTGAGGAAGAAGTATGGCACGATGAACCACACGGAGAGAATCATGCACGATAGATTGAACAGCAGAAAGTGGAACTCCGTGAACATTTTGAAATCAAACATGGAGTTCAGAGCTTGGAAGAAGCGGTTGTACCATCTCTGCAACAAAAGGATAAAAGCACAATGATAAAAAATATGTTTCTAGTTTTCTATTACTTAATTATAGGAGCAGGTATCAAGTATGGTAACAGGGTCGATGCTCGATCATCGACTCCCAAATTTAAAATTCCCAGTAAAACGGCGGCGTCTAGACTTCATAAGATTATGACCCAGGAAATACTGGCCAAAAGTGAGTGCTCTTACTTGTCACTCTTGTGAAGAATTACAAAATCTTACCATTTCATCATCGGATTCAGAATAAAGAGACCACGACGAGTTTCTATACATATCGGGTAGCGATGACGCCCTGAGTTTGTATCTAGTAATGGACATCATGGCTCCTCGGTGCATCATCGTCGTTTTATACAAGGGGACATCTCTCAAGTAATGGTGGTCAGTCGACATTTGTTTAAACCAACCCTGTTGCTGCTGCTGTAATAACTTTGCGTCTTTCTCAGCGACTTTCTGCTTCGTCAAATTAATATTTGTATTAGACTTTGTATTCTCAGTCTTTAGAACTTCATTGTCTGCCTTCTTCTCACTGTCACCCTTTTTAACCTCTGCCTCAGTTCCATCTTTAGGTTTCTTTGCTTTAATTTCTACGGGAAGTTTGGCAGGTTCTTTAGTATTTTCTGTATTCTCTATATTAACGTTTATGTCCGAATGCCTTCGCGTTAACACGTCTGGATAGTTTTGTAAAATAATGTTGTAGAGGCGTTTGTTTTTCATCAGTTTATCTATTACTTCAGCTGGTACCTGCAAAAAGTAAAATAGTCCTAAATAAGTAAGAAAATAATGAAGTTATGTGGATTAGGTTGCTAAAAATAATTATATGAAATACCTTTTCGTTTTGTTGTACAAACGTCGGTAGATGTATAGCTGAATGCATTCTCTTACAAGGACTCTCCGCATTCGCCTGTGTTGTAGCTTCTAACTCTTCAGCTTCCGCTATACTGGTTGCTAATGTCGCTAAAATATATTCAGGGCTCTTCCCAGATTCTAACAAAGTCTTCAACTCTTCAGAGTCTAGGTACGCTGACTCCCCTCCTATTGATCTCGACGAAGTGGAACCAGCACTTGATGATCTTCGAGATCTAGCTTTAGAGAGCCTTCGTTCTCGTTTTTGTTTAATTTCTAACCACTCAGGGGTCTTCATTAACGCTCCACAGACACACATATTCAGTAGAGTACCAGCTAATAAAACAATAGTATTTCTCCAATCATATATTTCTAAGAGGTAGTGAGTCATTGGTGAATAAATAAGAGTACCAAAGCCTATGCCACATGTGGCTAAAGATACAGCTAGATTTCTTCGTTTATCAAACCAGAAAGCTACAGACACTACTGCAGTTACGTACAATATTCCCATTGCTAATCCACTCATGAAGCCAAAAGTTAGACATAACATTCCTACTGAGTTACTTACAGAAGCTAATAGGAAACCCAGAGCAGAGAGAACTCCAGCGATCATGGTCATGATTCTACATCCATACCTGTCTACTAAGGCACTCATGACTGGTCCTGCTAAAAGTGGAGTAGCGATGAACAGACTGCCAATCAATGAAGTTTTTGATTGTGTAGTTTCGAAGTAGGCGGTAAATTCTTCGTGTAGAAGACCGAAGGAGACCGCGAGGCCATCAGCACATGCTGATACTAGGAATGCTGCAGCGACTACAACCCAGCCCCACCCACCATCGGGAATGGGTGGAAGTGCTGTTTTTGTTACATCGTGACTATCTTCCGAACATATACTATCATAATCATCTAAACCTTCGAATTTGACCCTTTCAACGGGTGATTCGACTTCATCTCTTGCGTAATGAACCACTGTGCCTTTATCCTCTGATTTGATGGAATTAATTGTGTTGATATCTGTATTGTTTGGAATATTTGCGTGTCCATTGTTCGATTCTTCTCTAGATTTTCCAGTGTCTTTTGTGTCTGCCATTGTTTGTTTGTTATTGCATAACGTTGATTCTGATTTTTTGTCGAGGTGATCTGCAGGAGAAAAACATGATTGTTATTTGTTTTGTGTATTTGAGGGTTTATCAATAAATGAATTTAATTTATTAATTTTTTGACTGCCAATAGAAAACTGTTGAAGGCAAATCCTCCGCTAACGTCCGTCACCGTTGACCACCACGGCGTTCAATGTGTTAAAGAGTTTTATTATGTACCACTATGTGTATTTTACAGGGAACCAAATTAATATATCCTATAGTTATTATTATAACTATGCATGTAAGGTCACTATATAATGTCATAGGTGCAGTAGTGCATACATAGATGTTGTCTCATTAATCGGGACAATGGTGTAGTAGTGTTGGTTATGAAATTGAAATAAGTTCTAGGTTATGACGATATTAAGACCGATCACAATTAAAACACAGCATAATAATTTTATTATGCTGTGTTTTGTGTTTATTTAAACACAATTTGTCCTTAAGGAGTATTGGTATAACCATATTGAGCTCGTGATTATTTAAAGAAAAATAACTACGAGGAATTATTATCAAAGAAGGCTACAGGCTATAAAACATTTATGCACGCCTCAAATAGCCATTAGATCACCACAGATGGGGCCCATTAGGGCTGATGCGTGATCTAGTAGGTTTACCGGGGCTCCGGCTCGATAAGCAGGAGTAAGAACGAGGTGGTTTTTAGTCAGTAAGAGTCTAACACTCCCTTTTGTCTCAATCAAGGCGGGAGAAATCATTGGATGATTCCCCCCACCCTCAAAAAAGGCTATAAAACTTCACGCTACGATTAATAAGAGCCGAGCAGAAAGAGTAAAACCACGCGGGGGTAGCTAGTAATCAATAAATAGCTATAGTACCTACCAACACATTAGACACAATGATAATTACTGAAAAAATAATCATTTATCATTTGTATGTATGAATCATACATATGAGTCTCGTATTAATGTATGTGGGTAGTTCTTCGAAATTTGATTATTCGACTGATTCATATGGCCAAAATTTAATTCCACTTTAAGATCTGTAACACGTGTTCATATGAAAATAGTTATACCAAATAACGTATATTCGAATGAGGGACTCGTTTTTAAAAAATAGTTTTCGAGATATCGACGTTTGAATATTTTCTGCCCAGATGAATCAGAAATTGTTACAGATGAATCTGTTGAACAATTGAAAATTGTATGTAAATGAGCTCTGTATTTATTTTAATTGTTAGCATACCATTTTCGAGTACTTTCGCACAGAGAAGTCACGAGCATTCATCATCACGCTTGCTCAGGGCGGATTAGCAATTTCAGACTCATATTAATTACATACCTCAAAAAAAAGTTTTTAAATTGTAGCTATAACATTTATAGCTAAGTTAATTTAAAAATAAGACTAGTAAAAAAATGGACAACGCAACAAGAGCATTATTTTATAATTCATATGCGGTTTTGACCATACGAATCAGGCACAGATGAATCAGGATTTTGCTTACAATCATGCATAACTCATCGTATATACTTCATTATTATCATTTTTCTACACGAATGTATAACCAAAAAGCTTCACACGAAACATAGGTTGAAGTTTTAAAACTGTAAAGTAAATTTTATAAAATAGGCATTGTAATCAGGATGCCATGTAAACCAAACACAGATGAATCAGATATTTACCTTAGTAACACCTGGATCTAAGCCAACCAGCCGCATGTCCGCCTCCTAGCTTGTCCGTTGTACGCCTGGTTTCCCTCCGCACAGGAAGCCAGACTCTCATTATTAATACCCGACAAAGTATGGTCATTCGTAGCTTACGCCATATTAATCAGTATTATACGCCGGACACTTCTTATTTATTTATTTATAATCATACTAACATAGTTATAACGACTGCATATTTTTTTAAGAGGACAACTCGTCTCCTTTCGATGTAATTATAATTTATATTGAAGTATCAAAGGGAAAATGCGAAATCGACTACTTTGTTCCGGAAAATGGCAAACGGACACACCATATGAATCAGAAGAACAAGCTTTAAAAAAAAATATTTTGTACCTAGACTGCAATTATTTAAAAAATATTGTTTGTCCTAGTAACTGATATAGCTAAACTATACTAAAAAAAATATTACATGCCGTTTTGTTAGTTAGTTTCAAAAATATTCCCAAAGACATCGAAAATTTTGTCTCTGAAGAACTACCCATGTATGTTTATGAAGAGGCGATTGCTATCTATCGATAAATTCAAATTGCTCCCCATGGTGGTAGGGTGGTAGGTAAGGGGTGAATATTTTATTATCATAGTTTGAATGCATGTCCGTTTGTCCTTGTCATTTACAAGACAGGCTATGTGACCACTTTGTTGGATTGGTCAAAGAAATACTAACAGTATTATAAAAATACCTTTCTATAACCATATAAAATGGTCTTTATCAATTAATATTTAACCGCTATCGTTGATTGTAACTGCGATTATTGTGTGTTATCAATTTGAACATTACCTACTAAAACTAATAATTTTGTCTGTGTAGATAGACTGTTGTAGGTACATGTTAGGACTATCAGTTTAGGAGCCGCTTTTGTTTACCTACTACATTTTTTTAAGGGGGGAAATCATCCAATGACTTCTCTCGCCTTGGGCGAGGCGGAGGGAGTGTCAGACTCTTACTGACTAAAAACCACCCTGTTCCGACTCCTGCTTTTTAAACCGGAGCCCCGGTAAACCCGCTAGGTAGTCCGCAGCTCCGTTGTTTAACTACCACTAGAGCAGTGGTTCCTAACCGGTGGTCCGTGGACCACTAGTGGTCCGTAGAAGAATAACATTCTTTTCTTCTCATTGTTAACAACAGATTGCAATTATTCAAATGTCATGTTTATGAGTGAATGAGAAAATCGGAGTATGGGACCACTAAAATAAAGTTATAGCTAGTAATAATGGTCCCTATTTTAACAAGAATGTATGTCGTATGTCGGTGTCATATAATAGGAACGTGCTTAACCGCCCAGTCTGTAAATTGGAACGTTGTAATATTATTATTGACTACAGTTAAAGAAACTGTACTTTAATTTTACCGCACCGCATTCGTAAGTAGTTAATGTTATCTTTAAAATTTATCTTGAAATATAATTAAATGTATTGAAAACTTAGTTTTTCATTCCCTTGTATTTATCTATTCATTGTTAACTCATGTTACTTCCTGGGTAGGTAGAACAGGTACGTCCCTGTTGTTTGTAAACAAAACGTATTAATTAATTAAAAACATGTTCCCATGTGCCATGATAAGAGAACCATTTATTGTTAATGTGAGTGAGCCATGCTTCAGAGGTCGAGGGTTTAGTATGAGTTTGTTTTACTTTTAATTAAATCAAAACGTTACCGCATTCGGAGCTCTGATTGGTCTGCTCCAATAAACCAACCAATCAGATAGGCGAAACGCGGTAATGTTTCGATCTCGTACTAGCCCTTCAGAAAAACTGGCGTGGAACAACGCTTGAATAGTGTACGTCGTTTGAGCTGTTACTGGAGATAAAGGGTGCTTTTCCACCAGAGATACCTACCCTATGGTAACTATATTCATTGGTACACATAGCTTAACACTGGTGAAAATGACTCAGCTAAGATACCTATCTTTTTTATTTGAAAAATGCGTGTTATGACATGACTTCTACCTCCTTGCACAGTTACATAGCTTAGTATCAGTGGAAACGGTTAGCAGAATGCAGCATAGCTACATAGCACGTGTCTGGTGGAAAAACACCCAAAGATTACTAGTTTCGTGTCTAACTGATTATTAAAAATGTAGACACCATCAAATATATTGTTATTAGCACCACACATAACTTAAAATTCCTATCTGCAATTCAGAATTTCAGATGACATAGACACGTCATAGAGGCGAGTGTTAACTAAAACTAATTGCTTTATTAGCATATCCAATTTTACATATTATATACCTACTCCCGCGCGGTTTCACCCGCTTCACCGCTTTTATTAGTCATAGAGTATTTTTATATACTTATAGTCTTCCTTGATAAATGCACTATCCAATACAAAAATAATTATTCAAATCGGACCAGTAGTTCCGGGAATTAACGCGATCAAACAAACAAACAAAGTATTAAACAATCGTTTGCCCAACAAATGTAAAACAAAACACTGAAAATTGATGTTACATTAAGTGTAGCAACGTGTAGCGGGTTCGATTCCCGCACGTAACACCTCTGTGTGATCCATAAATTGTTGTTTCGGGTGTGGGTGTCATGTGTATGTGAACTTGTATGTTTGTAAACGCACCCACGACACAGGAGAACATTTAGTGTGGGGCAACGTTTAAAAAAAAAGATTGTAATGTATTTGGTAATCTGTTAACCTTTATACATTATAAAAGCCATGATACTACGCATGGTTTAGCTTCACATCTTATCGTTAAATGGGTCAGGAGTTTTTATAACACATTGTAAAATTTACGACAATTTATCGTTCCAGTAGATATGTGTTAGTGAGTACATAGTAACTGTTACCTAATCAATTGTAAACACAGCTGACCTTGTATTATGACAGCTATAGTTATCGCGTGAATACAGAGTTCGCTCACACTTTTGATCATATTATAAAACTGTAAGTATGAATATTCGTATTCTGGATTTATGTTAGTCTCTTTATTGAATTAAAGTAATTATAATTATTTGACTATAAACGGGATATTTACCATGTTTTTCAATTTTTATGAGTTTCCGATATTTGATAGTTTATCCGTGATCATGGCGCTTGCAACAGTGCCGAAATATCGGAAACTCATAAAAATTTAAAAACATGGTAAATATCCCGTTTCAAGTTCCAATTCTAGTGTTAGTGACCATGTCAGTTTAAAAACTTATATTGACGATATTAGTTAAACTATAACAAATACAAGGCTGATTGGCAAGCAGACTGGACGTCGCACTTTAAAAGTTTCAGATTTCTCAGAGAACGTTACTCTTTAGTGTCTGTCAGCCCTTAATATCTCGACTTTTACAGTATCCGTGATATTTTTTACTTTTATTTTTTTACTTTTATTCTACTAGATCGGAAAGGAAATACTTAGTATCAGTCTTAAGTAGCCTTACCTATAAGGCTAGTATCTTTTCGTAAAATGCTATCTTGCAACCCACTTAGTTACTAATAAAATTTTATTTTTAATCATTGTCAGTCTGTGAAAAATACCTGTCTATAATCTAGATTATCTACTGACAAGTTTTGTGTACCTTATGCCTAAATAGATAAGAATTCAAAACATAATAAGTATAGGTATCTAACCTTTATAAAGTAGATAAAATAATAATTGTGCTACCTAACGTCTTTAATCTATATATTATAGGTATTGCACGGGTGACTCAGTGGCTTGCCAGCCGGCTTCCATGTGTTTAATTCTTAGATAAAACTACCATCAGGTTTTGGGCACTCTAGAGATTTTTTTTATTATACACATAGGAAATAGAAAACATTAATTTAGTGCAAACGTCGATTGTAAAAAATGCAGTTAAACTCAATTATCTGTTAACATAATCGGAGAAAGATAAAAATAATACTTTATGTTTTTGCAAGGGGACTATGCTACGAAATACACTGAATTGTGAGAAAAGATATTTAGCAATTTGGCTTTTCAGTTTATTATAGGGCTCAGTCGATCCCACAGAAATATCAATATTTATGGTCGACCCTATTATACTTAATAGGGTTCAGAATTAAAATGACTAGGGTCATAGCTAATATTAACTCGCTTTTATTAAAATATCTGGCCGAAAAACTTTTTTTATATTTTGTGTTAAATATCTCTGGCAAATAAGGTCAAATAAGGCGGGAAATGAATGGTTTCTCCTTATAAGTAAAAGTAGAGAGATTGAATTGAATTCCTAAATTGTATTTTTATGCAATCTGATTTGAAATTTTTTCAACAATTAGCCGAAAAGTTTTGGTCATTTTTATGTTTGAATTTCATTTAAGTATAATTTACACGGGAAACCACACTAGATTGAAGTCTTACAAAACTAATAACACATACCTTTTTATAATAGAAAAAAACCGATAACTTCACATAATAACAATATTTACACTTTTACTAAGTAATTTAAATTTTCACGAAATATTTCATGTTACATTTGACAAAAAATGAATACATAGAGCGTACACGTCACGCCGTAAGCGCGTTCGACGCGAGACTGGTGAAATATGTCGTAAGTCCCAAATTATGAATGGGTATGTTTAGGCAAGATGGATAGATGTACCAGTATTATAAAAATAGATTCTATTAAGGTTAATACCGAGTATATGGGCGTTTTCATAATATTAACGGGACTACTATATTTGATGAAAAGTGAATTAAACTCAATCAAAATGTGTAGAGCCATGCTTCGGCAGGAATGGGCCGGCTCGCCCGGAGTGATAGAACCACGACCGCTCGTCTGGTCGTTTACCAGCTCGTATACCATAAAAAAACCTACCTACTCGTAATTTTACTACCTACCTACCAGTATTTTCAAACGCATTTGTTGCAGTTCTTATACTGAAAACCCAGTCTTGATTTTCACTTTGTCTTAGATTCGGTTTCCGCTAGTAATCTTTATATTGATGTTTTGGGTCTAGTTGTAATAAAGTTGTGTACTCCAAGGTTTTTGTTAACTCCATGGTGGAAAATTTTCATGGAGGCCTCTCGCTCGGGTACTGGGACTGTCGGACTTTTTCCATGTGAAATTATATGTTTGTGAGTGCACGTAATATCGTAGTGTGGGTAAAGATTTTTTTATAATACTTACTGCTAATGCTAATACGGGCTAAAGAAAGCTGATAGGGTCTGTTTACGTATTATCATGAATTAAAAATAAAATCTTACTATTGTTATAAATGTGACAGTTTGTATGTTTGTTTGTTACTCAATCACGTCAAAACTGCCGAAGGGATCGGGATGAAATTTGAAACGGAGGTAAATTATAGTCTGAAATAACACAAAGACTACTGATTGTCCCATGAAAATATGGACGAAGACGTGGGCCGAAGCACACACTGACATTTTCTCTTGTATCGTGGGTGCGTTTACAAACATACAAGTTTACTTACATCCAGTCTGGAAACAACAATTTATGGATCACACAAAGAGTTGCTCCGTGTGGGAATCGAACCCGCTACGGTTACGGTTGCCCTGCCACCGCGCCTATTTGTTACTATGACATGACGTAATAGTATTTTTAATAATGGGTCGAGCCATAAAATAGGATATCACGTATGAAATTAATTACTCCCATGAGCTTGTGACGTACGTATGTTATGGAGTGGACGTGGACTTATATGGACCAAAGAGTATAATAAGTAAAGGGGAAATATGGACATCGACGTACCATACCATACCTAACCATTGTAGTTACTGTTACATAGGTATCAGTGAATTTCAACAACGCATATTGTTTACAAATTACAATACAATGTTAAAAATTATGTTACGTGACACGATATAAAATAAGTTGAAGTTTATTTTAGCGAAAAAGGTTTGTAAAATTTTTAGTGAGTGGTGTTCCATTATCCCTGCCTATGCCCAAGGAGGCAGGTGTGAGTTTATGTATGTATTTTCTCTATGTACCATGTACCCTTTTTTAGGGGGGAATATCATTCAATAACTTCTCCAGCCTTGGGCGAGGCGAGAGGGAGTGTCAGACTCTTACTAACTAAAAACTATCCCGTTCCTACTCCTGCTTTTCGAGCCGGAGCCCGGTAAACCCGCTAGGTAGTCCGCAGCTCCGGATAGTGTCTATAGCTAAGTTACTTATTCTAAGTTCCACGGAATAGAAAAGTTTCTGTATTCCTTGCTAAGTTCGATACGTTTTGGGCATAGAGGTGAGTATACATTTGGGTATAGTGTAAAGTTCGAGATATGGAGTTAACGGGCTAAAATGTCATCGGGTAGGTAGGATAGGTAACGTAGGTATAGAAAATACGGATAACGATGTCTGCTGTCTCGCCACCCTGGCGCCAGACACATGACGTCACCTTTCCTCGATTAAGTGTTTAAACGTGCCGGATTTGTGGAATCGTTTATGTACCTACATTGATTTACAGTGATTTGGTTTATGAGTGTTGTAGGTACCTATGTAGGTATTATAAGTAAGTTAACTTTGTTATTCATTATCATTAAACATCTGGACGATGCGTCTATAATTAGTTTTTGAAAATCTAAATCATTCAATGTAATGATTATTTTAAAGAATAGAATTTGAATTACCGCGGGCTTAAGAAAGACAAGTTTAATTTTTTACGCTTGTAACTCTAAGCACCATGTAGCAACACCAAGATTTTCCTGTCACACGTCAAAAATTATCTGAAACATCTCCGTGCTGTGATAAACAATAATAAAATAGTGGCGAAAATCGTTACTACTGGGCTTAAAATTGTGTCTCAGAGCCGCGTTCTTTGTAAATATAACAGTTTATAAACACAAAGTGATCCAGACGTATGTGGCCCACCGTGTAATGTGCGATAGCTGAAAAACCACTCGTTATGGCATCTGGTTCCAAAAATGATATAGTTAATAGATTGCTTAACGTGAGGCTGGAAGACGGAGGTGGTGGAGATGAGCCACCGCCGCAGAACATGCTGCCGTCCAACCAGCAGGCGCGGCAGCTCGGGCAAATACAGGAGGAAGACAACGGAGAAGTGAGCGAGCCAGCCTCGTCTGTGGCGATAGAGAATCCCCAACCAATTAATAACACTGGCGGCCGCCTGCACAACTGGCAGGCGACGAAGACGACCGTCAAGGAACGACTGTCGTTCCTCTTTAACAATGAAATTCTGAGTGACGTGCATTTCATCGTCGGCAAAGACGCCAACCAGCAAGTGATACCGGCGCACAAGTTCGTGCTGTCCGTGGGCAGCGCGGTGTTCGACGCCATGTTCAACGGAGTGCTGGCCACCAAGTCTGATGAGGTAGAGCTGCCTGATGTGGAGCCCGCAGCCTTCCTCCATTTGTTAAAGTTCCTATACTCGGACGAGGTGCAGATTGGGCCGGAGAGTGTGATGACTACACTGTATACTGCCAAGAAGTATGCTGTGGCTGCACTGGAGGAGCATTGTGTTGATTTTTTGAAGAGTAATTTGGGGATGGACAATGCATTTCTGTTGCTGACACAAGCTCGGCTGTTTGACGAGCCACAGTTGGCCTCATTGTGCCTGGAGATGATAGATAAGAATACTGCTGATGCATTAAATGCTGAAGGGTTCACAGATATAGACCAAGACACACTAAATGCTGTGCTGGAGAGGTATGTTTGGCTTGTGTATTGAGTATGCCGCTTATAGACCAAATAATATAAAATTCCACTGAGTGAAAGTAGGACAGTGTGCCCAGAACTCTGTTGCCTCATGCTTTAACAAAATAAAAAACATTTCATTGCATTATCTTTTTATGTTCATAACATTTTTATTAGAATATTTTAAAGGAATTACTAAAACACAGTCTCAGGTATAAATCTTTGCAGAACTGAATAAACTATCTACACTGGGTAACAATATAATTTAGATAATAACTTGCATCTAACTATAATGCCAATAGATCCTCCATAGATAAGGATCTATTTAGAAGTGCTCCCTGTTATCAGTAGTCAGTAATAATTAGTTGACAGTACTGAAAGAAGGCCATTGTCAACATGCCAACATTTATTTGGTACTTTGTACCTATGCCAGAATTATAATTATTTAATTTACATACATGTTGCTTTGCTGTTAACTAGTCAATAGATTTTTGCAATTCTATCACATACCTAAATTGATGTTTGGGTTCTTAAATATTACAAAATTTGAATAAAGCATTTAAAACAGTAGTTAGGGAGTAATGGTTCCCCCTCTCCTATATTGTCAACAACCTCTAACTAACCCTGTTTACACCAAAGTTACAATAAAACGTCCAACCGCAGCTGACTTGTATTAATTTGGGTCTGAGCACAGATTGTATTAAATAAAGGGCCCGATTAAATTGTCTGTCTGCAAATGTTTCCTATTCACTTTGAGGAGTTAAGTTTATGTTAGTAATTGGAGTTCAGTTCAGTTAGTTCTATATTGCTTTATGTACAAGATGATAAAAAATCACTAATATTTTTTACCCACCAATTTCAAACCAATTATCCACAATGCTTTTATTTCTATGGCATTGCTAAATAAAAGGTTCAAAGAATTCTTTAAATTAAACACAATAAATATAAATTATGTGTACTTAATATGAAATTTTGAGTCATTACATAATAATTTCCAACCTCTTTTTCAGGGATACTTTACGCATCAGAGAAGCAAAGATCTTTGCAGCAGTGCTCCGCTGGTCAGAAGCCGAATGTATTCGAAGACAGGTACCGGTCACTCCAACCAACCAAAGGATGGTTCTTGGAAGAGCATTCAACGCAATCAGATTTCCTCTAATGTCTGTAGAAGAATTTGCAATGGGTCCTGCGCAAAGTGGCCTCCTGGATGACCGGGAGATTGTACAGTTGTTCCTATACTTTACTGTGAATCCTAAACCCAATGTTGGGTTCCTAGATACTCCAAGATGTTGTATGACTGGCAAAGAGCTAACGGTGAATAGATTTCCTCAAACAGAATCGAGATGGGGCTACAGTGGACCGACAGACAGGATTAGGTTTACGGTTGATCAGAGAATTTTTGTGGTCGGCTTTGGACTGTATGGGTCGTATTTTGGGCCAACGGAGTATGAGGTGCACTTACAGGTTAGAAGCTCATGTTGATATATTTTACTATGATAAGGCGAATAAAAATACACTTCTAATAAATGAACTTTATTTTTATTCCAGATAATCCACTTGGCGACGAAAAAGGTGTGTGGTTCGAATACAACGACGTTTTGCTGCGACGGCACCGACGACACTTTCCGCGCCATGTTCAAGGAGCCGGTGGAGATACTACCCAACACTTCCTACATAGCCAGTGCTAAACTTAAGGTAAGGTTACACACATACTACTACTGCATATTTGCGATTGATTCTAGTACTACTGCATATTTGCGATTGATCCTTGTCATTGTAATAGTATGTATTAAAAGAAACAAATAGGAAATCAAAGGAAAGAAAATGTGTAACAATTTAATTTGAAGATTTTTAGTTAGGCAAAGCAGAGCAAGCAGAGGATTCCTTTAAATCCTCTTTAAAATTAAGGAAGGAAAACAGGAAAATCAGTTATTTAAAATTAAGTTTTAGGTTATTTTCTTATATTATTTTTACTATGGTTAACTTCGTGTAATCTTTTACACTTACTTATATCTTATCTTATAACTTATCTAATTTTATTCATTCCAGGGTACTGATTCCTACTATGGAACGAAAGGTCTTCGGCGTGTAACAGTCGACTGCAATAACGGTGAGAAAGTCGTATTCCAATTCTCATACGCTGCTGGTAACAACGGCACTTCGGTAGAGGACGGCCAAATACCGGCCATCATATTCTACATATAATCTCATTGGCAACACTAGCCATTAAAATTTAGGGCTGGCAACATTTGTTTGCGGCTAGTTGTTTTTTTGTTCTATTTAATACTGCTGTATTCTGTATTGTTAGTCTGAAGAACAAATCTATTAAAGAACATAGCTTCTTTATTTAAATTTTCTAATTCTTAGATTTTTGGCATCATATCTGATGTGATATAAAAGGACAAAAGTATGCAACATACAAGTTAAGAAAGAATTGACGAATCATTAGAACTTAAAACGGGATATTTACCATGTTTATTAGTTTTTGTGAGTTTTACGTATGAACTGCAACTGACATGAAAATAAGCGACAACTGAAAAAAAAGAATTGACGAATGTTGATGAAAGACAAGATTGATTTATTTGGCGATATTTTATCAAGATTTTAATAGTATTTTGCTCCATATCAAGCAACAGAGATAATTATTTAGGGCTTGGAACAATGTAGTACAAGTATTAAATGTACTTACTTCAGAGCTCGTTTTCATAATCCGTGGTGTGAGTCCAGGGCATTCCTGGAGTCCAGGATGTGGACTCATTACATAAAAAGTAAATGCTAAACTTAACATGTGCAGTGTGTACTCCTGCCTACCCTCCCAAATTGAGTTTTGTACGAGATTTGCAGTCTGAAATTGAATTCGTAAGTCCTTTGTGATATCGGTTGTCATGTCTTTTTGCATTAAAACTTTTATTTTTAATTAAACCACTTTCCACTTCATTGAGTCTCAAAAGATTAAATTACTTTTACTGAAAAACGTAAAAATATTGTAGAAATTGGTTCTTATTAACATCAGAACAAGTTTGACATTACCAATAAAATGGTCGTTAGTTTATTATTATGTCCACCATTCACTTGTAGATAAACATCATAATTATTTCCAAATAACATATCAACATTACTTTTTTTCGTTCATTATTTTTTTTTTATTATCTCAATCTTTGAATTGTTTAATTTATTGCCAAAATTCAGATGAGTGTGTTATAAATCACTTTTAATAAAAACTATATTTTTATAACTAAAAATAACGGTTTACTCACGTAAATATACTGAGAAAAGCTCTACTAGTTTCGAGTCATAGTAGGACTCTTCATCATGGGCAGCGAACGCCGCGCTGCCCATGACGAAACTAGTTGAGCGTTTCTTAATATATTTACGTGCTAAAATGTATTTTTATTTTTGGTTATTTAGTAAATCTCACGATAGTTATTAATTTGTTTGTTAAGTAAATTATTTGTTTATAGATAACCTATCTATAAAAAGTTATTCTTGACAAAATTGCATAAAAAAATGCAATTGTAGTATGTATAGTGTTGCCAATTAATAAAATAGTAATAGAATCCGTTCTTCCGACAAGCTGTTTTTTTTAACCAGGGGCAAAATGTCCTATGTACTAGGTTTTTAAATTTTATCAACTCCTTGTGTTACAGTAGACATAATATTTGTTACAGAATTTTGTACCTACTACTTATAATAATAATAACTAGTTATCCTAAAATCCTGAACGCTTTTTCAAACCTTTCTACTAGTAAGATAAGTATGGCGTTTAAGGACCACGTAAAATACGTGGAAATTGTTATACCAATAGTATTAGTGCTTTAACTTATCGCTTTAAGCGATAGCGATAGTGACAAGACCTTTATCGACAGAGGCGCCACCTATGGAACGCAAAAAAGCTATGCGAAAAAAATTTTTGTGTAAAATTTTTCATGTTATTACTGCTTGTTCGTAAATTAGTATTTTTGTAATTTACATAGCAATTTGTAGAAACTAATAAAAACAACATGGAAACGACTAGTATCAGTACCGTATGGGGAGACCTCTTATGATTTAATTTAAACCACATATTTGTTATAGTCTTGGCTGACGATCGATATACGAATAAAATTTTAATTTTCTGTTTTCGTTGAAATATTTAGTTGTATTATGCTTCTGTGGACGAGTACTACTTGTGGTTTCATTTAAATCATATGCGTGATCTCCATACTGTATAAAGTGCAAAATATACGAGATTCAACTGTATATGTATGTATCTAAAATCTCTTTTTGTTAACTAATTGGGAAAGTAATAACGGTTTACTCACGTAAATGTATTGAGAAAAGCTCTACTAGTTACGAGCGTGAGCGCTGCTCATGAGGAAGAGTCCCTCTGTGACTCGAAACTAGTAGAGCTTACGTGAGTAAATCGTTATTTTTAATATGTCTCACGATAGTTATTATAAAAAAAAAATCTTTTTGTTGAGCTAAATCTGTGATAAGTTATGAAAATGGACAAAATGTTAATCATTTTCTGAATTGGTTTTTCTGACTAAACGATGGAATTTTATGAGACAATGATAAATCATGTCCGTTACTTTAAATTTCAAGTAAGATTTCCTTTCAAAAGAATCTTATATTAGTTTTATTTTATAGATTAGGTTGCTTTATTTATTGTTAAACTTTTTATTGAATTTGATCCTTTTCAAAGATGTTATTAGAGTTTAAAATTGTTTGTTGGGAGCTTAAAATAGAGGGATTGGTGAATTGTTTGGTATCTAAAGATAATTTTTGTTTATCAAATATTTAGCGAAAGTATGGTTTCAGTCAATATATTTTATCTATACTTTTTAAAATTGTAAGTTACTTTTAAATACATATTAAACTTTGATCATAAAATCGAATGTATTCGAATAAAATTATACACGCCTTAAATTTCTTTTAAAAATAAATTGCTAAACAAATGTAAATTGGCACTTTTCTAGTCAAATTATTAACAATTTTCTAACACTGGTAATCTGGCTATAAGCATGTGCACTGGTCAAATTTTGTATAAGTAATTTCCATCTACTTATGTAAATACGCAAAAATAAGAAATAATCATTTAAAGACTAACTACCGTACTCAGAGACATTTAATGATTACTTAAACTATTCCTTAGTAACGTATAGTTAAGTCCTTAATTTAAATTATTTCCTAATTCCAATATAGTGAAGGTATCCTGTGGTATCAATCAATTCTTTTTTTATTTGAACGATTATATTAATTAAAGATTTTTTTATTTGTATGCAAGCATTATTTCAAATTATAAGTGGGCAATATGTTTGAAACATATATATTTTTTAAGAGTAACGATAGTATTTCTTGCTTGTTCTACTCCATTTGAAGTTACATTTTGGAACTAGCACTTAGCTTAACGGACAATTCAATTTCACGATTCAAAAGCTCCTAATTTAGGATAAATTGAAATACTTTGACTTTAACAATTTTGTTCCGAAATAATTGTTAAAGACTGGGTTAAGTAATCATTAAATGACTCTGAGTAGTGGTGAATAACTTTTGGTTTGCCGGAATGCAGATCTACGCGAGATACAATGTGTTTTCTATTGCATATACCGGCAGACAAGAAGTTAATCGAAAAATCTTTGTTTAATACCTCTACCTATAAAAAGGATTCCGTTTGACTAACTAAAATGTGACTTTTGAACGACATCTCGTTCCATATCATTATGTTTACACTCATCGGTGTAAAATGTAAATACAATATTTTATACCTAATAGATTAATAGACATCATCTGAACCAGTTCCTACTGTATAAGCACTCCTAGTACTAGTCTAAGACACTCCTAGTACTGTCATAAAATCCTCTACTACACTGTAATATCTTCCCACCGATCCTTGATATCACAAGCAACCATGCAACAATCTGGCAAAATGCAACCCTAGAAATGTCATTCGCTTATAATCGAAACAATATTTTTAAAACCATTTGGCCCGGCAAACTTCGTACCACCTTAAACATTTTTTTTTCTCACCTTTTAAACCTTCCCTGGACTTCCACAAACAATTTAAGGTCAAAATTTGCCAAATCAGTCCAACTGTTCTCGAGTTTTAGCGAGACTAACGAACAGCAATTGATTTTTATATATAGAGATAAGTATTTAATACACATGTCAAACGGAATCCATCATGGTACCTACATTTAAAAAAATAATTGTTCATTCTTCTGTTTCTAAACTAACAATTAACTGTATCTAATATTAGACCTTATTATGTTTGTATAAAGTTGGTATTAGTTTGCGTGGGAGCGGATGGAGGAATTGAGGTGTAGTAAGCATAAGAAATGGATTTAAATGAAACAATATTTTGTATAGAGGAACTGATGTTGGTCTAGATGTCGTCAATAAAAAATAACACTAGAATTGGTGTTTCATTTTATAACCTAAGAATTTTTAGACTATCGATTGACATTGACACACCAGAGCATTACAAGTGCGTTGCCGGCCTTTTAGGAGTTAGGAATTTAAGGGTTGTTGAAGAATCGGGGATTTGGGAAAGGGGGTAATTGGGCCTCTGGTAACCTCACTTACACAACGCAACACCCCTAGGTAGCTGCTAACTGCTGGACTATGTGCCTCCTATACATAAGAAGACAATTCTTAAGTTCATAAGTTAAATATTGATTTATAGGTACACTTATCGAATCGTAAAAAATAAAAAGAATAAATGAAACCAATAAATTATTAATCGATTAAAATCCGAAACACATTCCCAAAGTTCAAATCTAACATGATTGACAAATATTTTAATATCAAACTCACCCAATTGGAACAATGTTTTGGCCTAGGTTTTGGCAGTCAAATACGTTTTTATATTTAAAAAGTTGCCCCACTCTAGTATTTTCTTCTACGATTTTCCGGATCTGGGTGTGATATTATAACTATGTTTTTACAAGTACCCACGACACAGGGAAAACCGTTACTAAAAAAAAAAAAAAAAAAAATTGAACACTATGAACATCCCATCTCATTCTGCCATTCCACGTGTCTTTTGGTGAGGTTCTTGGATACCGGCTTCGTCTTCTCAATTGCTGACAGAATGTCCGCCAAGTCCAACCTCTCTTTGCGAGTCGGTACTTGAGCTGAAATGAAACAGTTGGCATAGTAAAGTAATGCGGATTACAGCAAATTTAGGACTAAAATACTTATTACTAACCAAATTTTAGCCTAAAAGAAAACAATTTGTATAGTAAATACAAATTGTTTTCTTTTAGGCTTATTTTGAGGGGAAAATCATCGAATGACTGTTCCTTTTCCTGCTTTGAGCCGGCACCCTGGCAACCTGTTACGTTCTCCGTAGCCCCGTACAAGTTTACACCATTTAGGTACATAAGGTAAAAACACGAAGAAGGCTTCTTTCACCTGGCTACCTACTTCGTTTTCAGATTCTGCTGAATCTCACTATTTTTAAGAACCCTCCACAATTCACTATGGCTATTAACCAGTCTTAACAAGATTTATTATCAAACTCACAACTCATTTATTAATTTCATCGTTATCTTACCTTTCCCACTCATAGCCGGCAGCATCTTCCTAACATTACACATCAGGGCCTCCTTGCACACCAACTTGATATCACTCCCGGAGTACCCCTCAGTCTTCGAGGCCAGTTCTTTGAGGTCCACCTTTGGAAACAGTTCTACGTTCTTGGCTGTCAGGTATTTCTGGAACAACTCCTCGCGGGTTTTGAAGTCCGGGAGAGGAATGAATATTCGTTTCTCTAGTCTCCTCAACATGGCTGGGTCTATGTCCCTAAAAATTAAAATGTCTAGAATAAAAAATCGGGAAAAATATCCAACGACTTCTCCTGTTCCCAAGGAGAGAGGGAGTGTCACACTTGCTGACTAAAAGCCACTCCGTTCGTACTCCTGCTTTTGAAGCCAGAGTCCCGGTAACCCGCTAGGCAGTCCGCAGCTCCGGGGAAATAAAAGGTATGGAATTTATATTTGGCGTAAATCTATCTGGTATCTGGTTAGACGAAATGATTTACTTCTTTTGCTTCATCATACAAGCACGTTATAGACTACTTCATATTTCTCACCAAGGCATATTAGAGTTAGCCAGCATAAATATGATGCCCTCTCGCCCTCCAATGCCGTCGATCTCTGTCAGGAGTTGTGCCTTCAGGCGACGTGACGCCTCATGTTCACCAGGAGACGACCGGTCTGACGCCAGCGTTTCCACCTCATCCATGAAGATTATTGAGGGAGCGTAGTAGGATGCCATGTCGAAGAGGACCTAGAAAGAGGGAATGTACCTAGAGCTCTTGTAAATCCATCTTTACTACTTTAGGGGATAATATGTATGATTTTGAAAAGTCGCTTAAACAAGACATAAGTGCATATAGGGATCTGAAACAATAGTGTGACCCAAAAATGTAATAATTTTACTGATCCGAACACCGAAACAACATTACCCTTCCAGATTAAAACCTTTTTTCAAGGTGGAGACCATGTGCCTTACATAGGACCTTAGTTTATTCCATCACTGCATAAAACCAAGGAAACAATTTCCTACGCTCAAACAATTTACCTTAATAATCTTCTCAGTCTCTCCCCGCCATTTATTGACGATGGTGCTGCAAGACACGTTGAAGAAGGTGCAGCAGCTCTCGCCAGCCACAGCCCGAGCCAGCATCGTCTTGCCGGTGCCTGGTGGACCGTGCAGGAGTACTCCACGCCATGGCTCTAGCAGACCGGTGAATACTTCTGGATACCTGAAATATTTGGGTTTATTGAGAGGTTCAGATATTGTTTTAAGCAAATTTTAAGTTCAAGCGGTATTTTTTGCCTTTCTCTGCCAGCTTTAGTACCTAAATAAAATGACACCAAATAAACTGCACATCGATTAAAAAAACCATCGCCAAAGTTTATAATGAAACAAAACATTAATAAATCTTTTGGATAATAAAAAAGGGCACATTTTTCATAACGCAATCGGAAATCGTACTTTATCCTGTGACCGAAGTATGATGTAGGACACTTTATCCACATAAAGAATTAGGTACATTCACTTACATACAGGAGTAGCCTTAAAACATAAATAAATAGCAGCAATAAGCGAAAAGACACAGAAACTTACTTAATTTTGAACACACCAGGAATCGTGAAGATACAATTTTTAGGAATAAAATTAAATTTAAATCACTTACCGCACAGGATAAACAACGGACTCCATGAGCAAGCTCTTGGCAGAAGAGAGACCCTTCACATCGTCCCAGGACACTCCTGTAGGTTTGATGATGTCCTGGTACAAGAGTTCCACCAGCTGCTTCCTGTCATTGCTCATGTTGGCAAGGAGACCAGATATAGGTTTCCTTTCTATCGTCGATATCGTTTGGATGGCTTGTTCGTCCTGTAAAATAAGATATGCGCTGCAGAATTTTGAATAATAGCTTAATATCATCATTCCTCTCTGTTTAAAGCTTTTTGCGGCCAATCCTTCTCATAGATGTCGAGTTCAAGATGAGATGTTCGACCTTTAAACAGAGAGGAGTGCAAGGAGAGTAGGGTGGCCTTTGCACTGCAGTTGGACAATCATGGCTGAAATCTAAATCTAATATCATCACGCCTTTTGATTTAATAACGGAAGGGGTAATCAGTGGTTCAAATGTAACATCTATTTTAAGCCGTGTCCCTCATAATTGGGGGGCGAACCTCTATTATTATTTTCATTACTAGACTATAGACCCAATACAATAAAGACAGACATTCCCAATCATTTTATAATGTAATTATTTGTCATTGTAAACAGTAGAAGATCTCAAAAAAGCACATCAATATTTCTTTTCACAATCCATTACAGAAACGGACAATAAAGATAGAATCCCATATAAATATTGTAAAGCCATATTTATTCGCCAACTGTATTTAGCCCAGTTTAAGGACGCGTTCTCAAATCTGACGTAAATAAGCTATTTTTCAGTACATATTACGACCAAAAGAAACTTAACTGAACATAACTAACAATTACAATAGATAGATCACTTCTTTATCTCCAAAAATATGGATTTGTAATGTGAAAAAAGTTATATTTTATTATTGCAAACACGATTTTTCTTTACCTCTTCACACAAAATTGACAAAAAAGGGTTGAGTTTAGGAACATTTTACTGCTACTACACGCATAATTCTGAATCTCAAAAAAATATCCCGGGGAAGCAGACATAATCAAAAATTATACTATGGGAAAAAATTACGAAAATATTACAAATTGTCTGGGAAATAAATAAAAGTTCCCGTTTAATTTTTTCTCCTATTTTGCTGTCAGACATCAACTTTAAAGCGTAGCAATAAGGGTTATTTTATTTGTTTACTATTTAGATTTATTAGATAGAAAATGTCAAATGAAATTTCAGTCTGCGCTCGAGCGCTGTCGTGGGTGGACGCTGCGTCGCCTGTTACAAAAAATGGCCTTGAAAAAGATCGCTGTACGAGTACAAAATATTTGATATTATACTTCACAAACCAATCTTGATATTTTTACCGACTTCACAAAAAGGAGGAGGTACTATGTTCGGCTGTTTGTATGTTTTTTTTACACATTCTGTACGAGCAACACTTTACTGAATATAGAATGTTTCGTTATATTATTTTGAACATGAGGTTAAATCAAAATCCAAGATGGCGCCGACAAGATTTGCCAACTTTCCATCATGGGTGTCATTTTCATGGTTTTTGGGGTCGCTTATAGCGAATATGGAGTCAAAATCAAAATCCAAGATGGCGCCGACAAGATTTGCCAACTTTCCACCATGGGTGTCATTTTCATGGTTTTTGGGGTCGCTTATAGCGAATATGGAGTCAAAATCAAAATCCAAGATGGCGCCGACAAGATTTGCCAACTTTCCAACATGGGTGTCATTTTCATGGTTTTTGGGGTCGCTTATAGCGAATATGGAGTCAAAATCAAAATCCAAGATGGCGCCGACTAGATTTGCCAACTTTCCATCATGGGTGTAATTTTCGTGGTTTTTGGGGTCGCTTATAGCGAATATGGAGTCAAAATCAAAATCCAAGATGGCGCCGACTAGATTTGCCAACTTTCCATCATGGGTGTCATTTTCATGGTTTTTGGGGTCGCTTATAGCGAATATGGAGTCAAAATCAAAATCCAAGATGGCGCCGACAAGATTTGCCAACTTTCCATCATGGGTGTCATTTTCATGGTTTTTGGGGTCGCTTATAGCGGATATGGAGTCAAAATCAAAATCCAAGATTGCGCCGACTAGATTTGCCAACTTTCCATCATGGGTGTCATTTTTATGGTTTTTGGGGTCGCTTAAAGCGAATATGGAGTCAAAATCTAAATCCAAGATGGCGCCGACAAGATTTGCCAACTTTCCACCATGGGTGTCATTTTCATGGTTTTTGGGGTCGCTTATAGCGAATATGGAGTCAAAATCAAAATCCAAGATGGCGCCGACTAGATTTGCCAACTTTCCATCATGGGTGTCATTTTCATGGTTTTTGGGGTCGCTTATAACGAATATAAAGTGAAAATCTAAGTTCAAGATGGCGCCGACATAAATATATAAATGACCATGCCAGATCCTGCCCCACTTAATTTCATCAATGTACAAAAAATGTAAATTAATCAAAATTATGCAATGAAAATAAGACCCTTGGTTACTTAATTATTATTCTGATAAACTTGCGGATTTTAATTAGGAAATAAAAAGAATTTTAAAAACCCAAGGCCTATTTCCTGTATTTATCGCGACCCTCTGCGTTTCTTAGTACGCTTGCACAAGGAACAAAACGAGTCATTCAATAAAAAAAAAGATTTATTAATGTAATGTGTACGAATAATATGAATTTAATATGAATTTGGTTTTAATACATACTGCTAGTTAATTTTTTTTATAATATATATTATAATGAATGCATATTATAATTATGATTTCGTGTTTGAACGTTAGTGATTAGATGTAACGAAACCTCATTGGCGTGCGTGTGTCATTATGTCCAAAAAGTCATTATTTGACATTCGCTCTGTCTGTTCTGTTTACATTGTTGTTTCGTTATGATTATGAATTAAAGTAGGATTACTAAAGGTGATATTGGTGATGAGTGATGACATTCCTTCCTTTCATAGCTAAACACCCTATGATAGCATTGTAATTTAATTATTTCTACCATTATAACTGCAATTAACCTAACCTAAATGTAATATTTTGTACTTAGATTCATATAGAAACCGCAAGATCTAAAGGCTTTTAATCATGTTTTTAGTTATCACTAATAGAGCAGCAATAGAATGCTACATTTGGCATGTCTGTACACTATATTTTTTTAGTGGGACAAAGCTCTATAGAGATTCTGGCATTGTCATTTTTCGACATGAGTGTCATTGTTGTGGTTTTTGGGGTCGCTAATATCGAATACGGAGTGAATCATTCGATTTTATAAAAATTGTCTTCTTCCGGAATTAATTGACTCAAGACAGGCAAGAAATATGAATTTACGGGCTCATTCCTCGCATATTCAAACAAATATCGTGAAAATAAAGAATTGATGTTTAATTTATTTTATGTATTTTCTTTGTTTGTTCCACCCAGGTCTTGTCACGTTCGTTACCATAATTGTTTTTTTTTATCTTGGCGACCCCGAAAACCATTGATATAAAACCATAATAAAATATACAATGTGATAGGGGTGAGACTTCTAACCCGTTAAGGCTGAGTTCTACATCTAATTTTATCGACAAAAGTCGGGGGTCGAAGGGGTCGAATCCCCTCCCCTTAAAATTATGGCAATTTTAATATTTTTCCTTTTTTTATATCTAAGGTTGTATGCGTCGTAGAAACAAAAGAAAAAACGACAAACGGTAGCTAATAACCTTGGCTAACTAATTCATTACTTTTTTCAAATGTTTGATAATGTTTTGGTGAGAAAAAAATCATTTGTGAATTATTTTTACCGAAAAAATCACAATTTTTCAATATTTTCAATTAGGGGTTCAACCCCCCATATTATTTTTTTTGTCGATAAAATTAAATGTAGTACTCAGCCTTAACGGGTTAGAAGTCCCACCCCTATCACATTGTAGATTAAAAAAACTTAAAAACATGTTTTTGTGATGAACCGAACAAAATAATTTTAATATTAATACTAACAGTAGGCGGAAAATTTAGTATTGTTATAAGAATAATTAGTATAAAAGATATGGCGAAAAAGTGCTCATCACGCTAAATATCTTTTCTTGAAAGTATATTCAAATCTCTTCAGGTTCGGCTGGGCTGGAGTCCATGTCAGGGATTCTACATCCTCGATTTTCGTATGGCGCTAAAATGTGCTCATCACGCTGAACAACTTTTCAGGTTCATCTGGGCTGTTAAGTGTCCACGTCAGGGATTCCTGACCCTTGATTAATTTCTACGAGGTATTAATTTGCAACCGGTCCTTGATAAGTCTACAAAGTTTGAACGAAATCGGTCCGTTTAAAATGGGTAAAAATCGAGTTGGAAGAGGTCGGTTACATAGAAACATACAAACAAACATACATACATCCTTTACATATGAAACTAAATAAAAGCATGTAAAAAGTTAGTTTTGCGTTGGCACCATTTGATTTTTGATTTCGAACGCTTACTTTCCGAAAACTATGAAAATGACACCAATCGAATAAACCGAGCCCAAATTCGGCACTGAACGGAATTGAACAACAGATAACACAAAACATTTGAGTCTACGCACGCACTAAACAAAATAAAAATATTAAAAAAGAAAGTAAGAAAATATTCAAACTTTCAAAGTATCAAGTTCATTTTGTCATAATTTCCGCAGCTATCCGTGCGTATGTGTGTATTGTCGAGAGTCGTGTCAATGTAGTGATGCGATTCGATACCTGTCAATTATGAGAACGCGTCCTTAAGCAGCCAACATGGCGATGACCTTGGAGTATGCCACCCCGTGACAAATTGCTGGCCGCGAGCCAAAATCCCGCAATAAAACTATTTGCTTCACCTGAATTTCATTTAAAATCGGATCATACAGTTTCCACCAAATTAAGTAACTAGGTGAGCGAATGTTTAAGCACTTATACTTTCATATTGTTTTGTTTATATTAAAACAATCAAACCCAGAATCAACTTAAATAATATCTGTTAATCTTATGCCCGAATACTCAAACGCTACTCAATTTTAAGACGCTCTCAAATGTAGTTCTGTCACTATCAATTCTTTATAAAATTACAGAGATAGCACGATATTTAAGTACAACTTAAAATTGAGTAGCGTTTGAGTATTCGGGCATTAGCAGTGTAAATCGCAAACGATATGACGCTCTTTTATATGTGTAGTCTGCGCGCAGCATCACGTCTCGGTTCTCACCGAACTGACCTTTACCGCCGTACAGTCAGTCATTTAATGGTTATTTAATTCAGTGCTTAGCAAATGATTTCGGAAACGAAACCGTTCCTAAGGAATAATTTAAATAATCATTAAATATCTCTGAGTGTGATTTGTGCACTTTGAAACGAACTCGTTGGTCCATCAGTGGTCGCAAGAACAGCGAACAAGGAGTCTCAGCCTAAGTAGGGTCTGAAATAATCCTGTCCAGAACATGGCAATATAATCGAAACCTAAAAACAGACCTGCAACAACTTGGTAACGGTGAAGGTTGACGGCAGATCAGCTCCCTCCTTCTCACACATACATTCCGCGGGCAGCGTGGGCTCAGTCCTCTCCCTGGTCTTTCTGGTCTGAGGCCTTCGAACTGGACGCTGCTCCTCCACCTTGCGACAGAACTGAGGCTGCTTGTTGAAGCGCATCAGGTAGTAGCTGCAGTAGTCCTGGAAAAGGGATTAGGTACTTATTTTTTGTAAAGGTGATGGTCGATCGTCGGTTAGATAAATGAGCCACAATTGGCTGCACGGTGGCTGGGCAACCGGCGGCCGTGCAACGTGTAGCGGGTTCGATCTCTGCATAGAGCAACTCTGTGTGATCTACAAATTGTTGTTTCGGGTCTAGGTGTCTTGTGTATGTGAACTTGTATGTTTGTAAACGCACCCACGACATGAGAGAAAATCCTAATGTGGGGCATCGTTTTAAAAAAAATAGAAAATACATTGTGTCACGCTTGGGGCCGAATATAATACGTAAATTCCTTTTTTTAAGGTTCAAAATCCTTCAAAACTTCTCCTACGCTGTAACCGCCAATTTATTACCTACATCAAAACGGGAAAATGCATCCCACATTTTCCATTACGCAATATGGCCGCCGCGCCGTCCCGCCGTGACGTCACCGGCGTCTGCGCGTCTCGCTATGCAGGCACGCATCCAAGGAGACCGGAGCAAGAAGTTTGTAAACAACTTGCTTTGATTTGTTTTATTTTGTACTTTATGTTGTGGTATACGTACAGTACACGTGTTATATGATGTTAGCAAGTTTCTATATTTTTATTGGCCAGGGGTAGACCCCTACAAAAACGTACGTAGTCGACAGGACGCCCAGCCTCTGCACACCCGCAACACCAGAGGAGTTGCAATTTTGTTGCTGGCGGTTACAACCACCATTTTTATTTAATTCAAATTGCACTCAGTGGGAACAGAATTTGGCATGAAAATAAATATTTTTGAAAGAAAATAATGAAAATAGGTGCAAAGATATTAAAATCTAAATAGAATATCAAAGGAAACCTTTATTTTGATGAACAAATGGCATTTGGCAACAATTCCTCACACACACACACGCACGCATAAAATCGTCATCGAAAATATAATATGATTATAGTTATTTTATTATAAGACTCACTTCGCTAGACGTTTTATTAATAGGCACCTACTTTAGCTAGATAATTTAAAATCATACAGGAAACACTAAAGTTTGTTGTGAATTTCAGCTATTTCTATGTGGTTACGTTAAAGAGTGGGTGGTGGTGATCTATTCGCGATATATTCAAAATCTACTGAATGATGGCCCGGTAGCTTAAAACGCCCGCTTTTTATGCATGAGAATGCTGGTTCGAAACCTTCCAACGCCAATTACCAATGTAATATGTACTTACTTTTTCCGAGTTATATGTACTTTCTAAGATTATTTAGACACCACTGACAAACGGCGAAGGAAAACATCGTGAGGAAACCTGGGCTTATAATTTCTAATTATAGGTTTCAATTCGCCAACCCGCATTGAGCAAGCGTGGAAATTAATGCTCAAATCTTCTCCGTGTGAGAAGAGGCCTTTGGTCAGCTGTGGTCACTTATAGGCTGGTGATGATGGTGATGATTCTTATGCTGCTTTCACTGATGGAAAGATTGTTGTAGAGAAAAATTCAGTTCTATAATTTGTGTACATAATATTCTCTGTATAATAAGGAACTAACCTTGAAGATGCGGTTGAAAAGCTAATTAACAGACTTGCAAACTCGAACTAAAAATATGGTACTTCAAAAGTTAAATGTTAAAGTGCCTTAGTCCCCTCATAAACGTGTCATCGTCCACCGTACGACATGAAGTAACCGACCGACATACAAGTGGACCGATGTCCCATTCACGACAGCTAATGACATGCTCTACTTGTGTTGTTGACGCTGTTTACTGTGGACCTTTATTCTACTTACTCCATTTTGAGGTTATGACCTGATGATTTAAAGTTTTTTTTTATGGTATACTAGCGGCCCCTCAGCTTTGCATGGATGCAATGATGATATATTATGCATGTATTATGCATATAAAACTTCCTCTTAAATCACTTTATCTATTGAAAAAACCGCATCAAAAACAGTTGCGTAATTTTAAAGATTTAAGCATACAAAGGGACAGAAAAGGCGACTTTGTTTTATACTATGTAGTGAAGCCGGTAAACGAGCAGAATCACTTGACAGTAAGCAATCAACACCGCCGTAACGACTCTGGTGTTTCGGATGTCCATCATCCGAAATACCAGAGTTGTTACAATTACGTTGGTTAAGAAGGGGGATAATTGGGCCTCCGGTAACTTCACTCACACAACGCAAGCGTTGTTTCACGTCAGTTTTCTGTTAGGCCGTGGTATCACTCCGGTCGAGCCGGCCCATTCGTGTCGAAGCATGGCTCTCCCATGCTTGCTCATCAATTGGTGATCGAACGTTTAAAGTAGAATCTGGACTCTTTTAGACAGTTATTGGACTAAATTTCTTCATTTCAGAGTCATTATCTAAGAATACACAAGAAACAATGCACCTTTTACACAATTTTTTTGCCAGTTTTCTTAAGTCTTAAAGTCCGAATACTGCTAACAGACACTGGCATTTTAAAAATCTAAAACTTCCTACTAAAAGATTCCTCAATATATGTGGTGGAACACTCTATTAGACACGTTTGAATGAACTTCCACACTTGTATAGGGTTGTCATTTATCACGTCACGCCCGACCAATCAAACTGTCCGTATATGACGACATTTGTCCGACCCTCCAATCGAGAGGAAATGAAACATCCGGTACAATCTGAATGCAACTATCAATTTATTGATGTCTTTATCTTCGTGGAATTGGCTGAACTAGTGAGTTAGTTGTGCTAGTACTTTGGAGACTTTCATAAACATATTGAGGGATGAAATTGGTTTTATGATTACATTTAACTTCTATGGGTCACTTGTAAGTTTTAAATGACATTCGGAATCCAATTAAAGTTTTTCGATTCCAATAAACTACTATAATGCAATATCACGCATTGTATCCCCGAAGGGGTAGGCAGAGGTGCACATTACAACGTACATCCACTTTTCACCATTTGTGTTATAAGTCCCATGTAATAGCGAGTGAGCCTATTGCCATATACTGGGCACAATTCCAGACTCCGTGCTACTACTGTAAAATTTTCGAAAAACCGAAAAAAGCCCAGTAACTAAAGGTAAGCGTCCACAGGCCCGCATCGTACGCATTCCGTATGACGTCATCAGTACGCATCGTATGTAGGCATTGCTGATGATGCGGTCTGTACGATGCGGATCAGTGGACGCAGTTGTATGAGTTTCTATACAAGACAAACTAAAATCCGTTGCGTGTGGTGCGTACGATGCGGGCCTGTAGATGCGTACCTTAATACTTACTATACTAAAACAACAAGCAACTCCAAAATTTTTTAATAAGTATCACCCTAAATACTGTCACATGTCTTAATGTCTACTTCAACCTCACATTACGCAGATTCAACTTAGACCAACAAGCCAGCAACGCCATTTTTTTAATGTACTATATCGTTAAATAAACTAGACTGCTATGCGGCAACCCTGCTAAGTCAGTTGCTCAATTTCCTCGCTCTCGTAAATAAGGTCGTGAACCCTAAGTACGTCAGTACCGTCTTCCTCACGCCGTATGTTTTAGTAAATGGGCTGAAATCGATGGTTGAATAAACATTTCACATTTTTACTTAACCGCGTTACTGTTTAGTATTTTGAGGCTGTTAATTCTCAATAAGTTATGGCTTATATACCTACTTATACGTAGTTGTTAGTCTGTGTACTCAATTATAATCCTAAAATATAGAAAAATCGACCTAATATACACTAACCAATGGTCCATTGTACCTATGCCTTTTTTTAAAGGGGAATACCATCTAATATCTTCTGTCGCCTTGGGCAAGATGAAAGGGAGTGTCAGACTCTTACTGATTGTACCCGTGGCTGGTTATGTCGTTAAGTCGAAAAAATCTACCCCCTAAACATAACACCAATTCTAAACTGTACTGAAACTATCTAAAGCCAAAGAGCTATCTACTATCTACCCTATAACTACCAAAACTAGACCTCCCTGCACTCAAAATCACTTCGCAAGTTGAATTTAAATTTAATTTAAATTTTGCATGAGTTACATTACACGGGAATGAGTTGCGAAATGTCGTTGGAAACTCGTTCGGTGCCGTACGCAACTATGCAGGGAGGAGGAACATTTGGCTCAATATTAAAAGTATTTAGGCGAACATGTCGCCGGCGAGTGCTGGTGGAATGTTCGAACGTGAGTTTGGGAGCTGGGTAGTCTGATACGGTGATAATATGGTTGTATAACATTGAGGGGACGGTAGAGATGTGTGTAAATGTGATTTTCATCTATAATATAAAAATAAGTCGGGTTTTCCTTCCTGACGCTATAACTCCAGAACGCACGAACCGATTTCCACGGTTTTGCATCCGTTGGAAAGGTCTCGGGCTCCGTGAGGTTTATAGCAAAGAAAATTCAGGAAAAATTAAAAAAAAAGCAGGACAACAGGGAAAATCATTGGTGGTGAAACGAAGTTCGCCGAGTTTGGTAGTTTTTTTATAATTTTGTTTCATAAAAAAAAATGCATAAGCTAGCAGTAGTGGCGTATCACCTGATGGTAAGCAATCGCCGCCGCCCATGGACACTAGAAACACCAGAGGCGTTACAAGTGCGTTGCCGGCTTTTTGGGGTTAGGAATTTAAGGGTTGTTGTTAGGGAATCGGGGATTGGGAAGAGGGGAATTGGGCCTCCGGTAACCTCACTCACACAACGAAACACAACGCAAGCGTTGTTTCACGTCGGTTTACTGTGAGGCCGTGGTATCACTCCGGTCGAGCCGGCCCATTCGTGCCGAAGCATTGCTCTCCCAGACTTGGAGATCACTCATATGATTCAAATGAAACTACAAGTAGTACTCGTCCACAGAAGCATAATACAACTACTAACATGCGGCGCGGGTGTTATAATCCCGTATTTGTGAAGAGAATTTCGCTCATTTTTCGTATAAGATAACACATATGTGGTTTAAATTAAGTCATAAGAGGTTTCTCCACACGGCATAAGTTAAGTATTACTAAGTTTTGCAGTCAGTTTTAGTTACTTGCCTAAAAATTTACTGCACATTTGGCGCGGTGGTTGGACAAGCGGAACAATTATTTGTGTAATACACAACTTTTTTATTTCTAAAGTAGGTGTGAATTTACGTACTCACGAGCCAGAAGAAAATTCTAGTACGTGCCCGCATTAAAATATATTTTAAATAAGAGTACGTAGGCACTACAAGTTTATGCCTTTGCCTACTCCAGAGAATAAGAAGCGTAATCTTGTCATCTTGTCAAATGAAATAAGAAACTCGTCGCTACGGCGTAGCATGTCGTAGCAGTTCGTAGCAATAATTACATTATTTAATTACACCCCACATTTAGCTAGCTGTAGCCTCCGGTTCTCACCTGCGTTTCATTTAGGAAATTAAGTTATCTCATGCCATCTTACGTCTTTTTACCAAACTATGTCAGAAGAAGGGATATTTTATTTTCGTTACTTTCCTTAAGCTGCCAAAGGCCGACAAAATTGTAACGGGTCTGGTGGTTCGGGTGTCCATAGACAGCGGTAATTGCTTACCATCAGGTGATCCGTCTGCTCGTTTACTAGCTTATACCATAAAAACTACGTTTTGCTAGCCATATATTACCTACGATAAAATCACAATTCACTAGATAAATAGATACTTGTTCTTAAAATGTTGACTATTACTATACATGCATATGTATAGGGGATGCTTGGTACCCACGTGTAGCTAAACATTGAGCTACACAAAACCAGTTTATCGTGGTCTCGCTTTCTATAATATTCCAACACATTCAACCGTCATTTTATACTGGTTTTGCATAACTTGACATGTAGCTGTGTGTACAAATCTACACCTATGTCTATTTGGCCGTGTCACAAGCAGCGCGGCAACGTGTCATCTGCACAATTACGTGTGGGACTAACAAGCGAACCAGAGCCGTACGCTTGTACCACCGCACTGCAATTAATAGGGAACAAAGGCACACAAATGTTAGTACCTGTGTAGTCATGAATGCCTAGTACATATAGAAGGTTTAGTACGAGTTTGCTTTACGTTGTAGGAAAATGAAACGAGAGCGCGTTCGGCGTTCTGATTGGTCAGCGCGAATGAAGCTAACTAATCAGAGTGCCGAATGCGGTCTATCGTTTCGATTTTGATTAAACGTAAAACAAACTCGTAATCAGGTAAATTTTTTGCCCTAAGACATATTTTATCTACACTACCCATAAATATATAAATATTTAAATCTTTGATCATATACTATTTACTATGATGATAGAAAATAATACCTACAATATATTTTATGTCTAAACCTAAAAATCACTATTTAAGGCATTATTCGCCTTTTACTTTACGACACTTTTGAACCCTGTTAGTATTACTACAGAAAAATCATAAAAAGAAACATCATCAAACAAAGAAATTGCCTTCCACTACTCATCGTTCATTTTCCAAGTTATTCAGTCAAATCTAAGAATGAGAACTTCATAAAATATAGGAATTAGGAACAACAAAGTATTACAAACTTTACAACCTCAATAAACGAACCGAACATCGAGACCATAAAAGTTTATACTTGAAGATAAAGAAACTAAAAAACCCTACTAATAGCATCAAATTCAAATTTATCGCTAACGTAAAACGGCAGACCTTGGAGCTCTGCTTACCCCAAGAGGCACATAAATACGAAAAATACTTCCTCTACTAACGAGACTGGCACACACACACACACACGTACTAAGATAACTCAACGATAGCCAAGTTAATCTCTAGAGGGACATGGTTCCTCGTGTTCTCCAACATTTTTTGAAGAGCTACTGTTTATACCTAAACGTTGAAAGAGTATGTTCTTAGTAGGAAGTAAGTCCAATATTGTAAGTTTTCCTGTAGGGACCTTTTTCAGTACTAGGCAGTTTTAATCGCATATTATCTTTCTTTTTTTTTAATCTTACATCCAGACTCGAAACAACAATTTGTGGCTCACACAAAGAGTTGCTCCGTACGAGAATCGAACACCGCTACACGTTGCAAGGTAGCCAATTGCCCAGCCACTGCGCCAACCGTGCAGTCTAAATATCAATATTAAATATCTGCGTCGAAAGTTGTTAATTTGAGCTTAGTCACCAGATATTATTATATCTAGTAAATACAGATATATTTGGTTGAAATTTGGTACAGATATAGTTTAGAACCTTAAAAATTATACGAACAAATTAAGACACTTTTTTTAATATTTATATGTATGACCCTAATTGGAAAATTCTCATGAGGACTCCTCGCCACGCAGTATAAGGGTTAGTATGTATGATCCAAAATGGAAAATTCTCATGAGATCTCCTCGCTTTAGGGAGACACGCAGTATAAGGGTACGGAAATCAAAATCACGCTGATGAATAAATAGACCTCTCTTCTTAGTCGTTTCCCTCATGGCTAAGGATCGAGACTCCCTCTGATTTTGTTCACTAGATGTCGCCATTTAATAGACCAAAGAGACTACTGCTTCTCTAAAATTTATCTTCGGCGCTGATCGCTTACCATCGCCCCGTCTGCTCGTTTGCACCCTATTCCATAAAAAAAATAGATTTTCATTAATGTAAAACATTACCTACCTGCAGTATGATGTCCAGGTCGATGTTATCGCAGACCTCGTACTCCCCCGTGAGGGCAGCCTCCGAGGTGAAGGTATCTGCCGTGTGGAAGTAGCCCTCCTGCTTCAGGTAGCCCTGCACCAGGTACTTGAGGATACGCTTCCGAGCACGGAATAATGCTTCTTTCTGGAAGAATTTTTTAGTAAGTATAATGTTATTTAATTTTTACATTATGTTATTTGAACATGTATTATTATTCTACGACGTAAAACAGATGGCTAAAACATCGGTAAATCTTCTTTGATGGGGTTACCGGAGTTACTGTTACTAAATTTTAAGTGTGGGAGAGCCATGCTTCGACACAGATGGGTCGGCTCTACCGGAGTGATACCACAGTCTCAAAGAAAACCGACGTGAAACGATGCTAGCGTTGTATTGCGTAGAATCGAGCTGAGAGTGAGGTTATCGGAAGCACAATTACCCCCTTTCCCAATCTTTACAAATCCCGATTCCCCAACAACACTAGATCAGCAACGCACTTGTTACACCACTCGTGTTTCGGCTGTCAATGGCGATTGCTTACCATCAGGTCTACACGTTTACCGTTCTATACCATAAAAATACATATACCTTCTTAACCCTACTCAAGAACTAAACTCAAACAGCCTCCGGAAAATATTTAAATACGACAACTTTATCCAAACGCGGTAGTAAGTAGGTATTTATATTTTATGAATCGTGTAACATTATTTATGTATTACAATAAAGAACATTCAAAGTTCCTCGATGCGGCTATTGAAGGAATAACAAATGAGGTCGAAGATTGCATTAGCCCAACTTTCGGGGTGATCCTATTATCCCGCCGCTTTGTTCTACCACAGAATCTTTTGAAGTCACACGTTTTACCGGGTGAGAGAGACAGAAACATCAACAGTATGATGAGTGATAGAGACAGCTAGTTAATTTGACAACCTATTAAATCTGTAGTGTTCTACTAAACTTTGACTTGAACATAAATAATTATGTTATTCTGATTGGTCGCTTCGAATAAAAGAACCAATCGGAGCATCGAACGCGCTCTCGTTTCGATAACTTTAAACGTAAAGCAAACTTATACTATATAAGAAGGAAAGAGCCTATTGCACTGTGTATGACAAATATGTACATATATTTTAAAGTACACTACTCCTACTAGTCCACTTACCTACTATAGTAATGTTGCTATCTCAACCAACCCCATATAAAAGAGAGAGACGACCTACATAGTGCATGTCACGGTTCCCGACCTACATCGTGAAAATTCAGAGCCCCACTTGGCAAAAGGATCAAACATTAGTCTTCCATGCTCTAGGTCACGCTTTCGATTCGAGATTGAGGACAAATTGCGTATAACTTATGTTTTGATATAAATCTAGATAAGTGTTAGGCTTTGGGCTATTTACACTTTGTTTTATTAATTTATTTGGGGAACTTTTGCTCACATTAAGATCTATACATAAAACACAAAGGACAAACATTCCGAAATTTTAACAAACGACTTCTTAGGATTAAGTCTATAAAATTCACAGACTATTTTAGTATTAAAACAAAGACGAGGAGATCACTGTTTACCCCGTTTTACTACAGCTACGATAATGATATCAATGAACACTTACTACAGCAAAATTTCTCAATTTCTTCCATAAATGAATAATAAATAAACAAACTCACAGTTTCGAACTTTCTCATTTGACTCATGGGTCGTGTAACTCCAGCCATTTTCTCTCCCTTTATCAAATAAATATATTTTTAACAGTCACTAAATAGTAATTGCAAAAGTCAATGGCATTTCATTGAAATATTTCAATCGGTTGCTAGGGCACTCCGTTGCTAGGCAACCGACAATAAACAACCCTTGGAGGCCAACGGTTGATGTGGTTGTTCGATTAAATATTTCAGTTTTTAATTAGTGCTGGGAATATTTTATAATTAGTTAGGTGTAATTTGATTGAATTGTTAATTATGTGATTATTAAATTCTTAAGAAATTCTCATACATTTTCTATTAACTTAGAAACAATCACTCAATTTATTATGTTGTAAGTATGATGGCGTGATGTAACAAAACGTGTTGACAGATTTAGTTAGTGTCAAATCATTGCAGGTGTTTCATTCGGCCTAGATACTTATTATACTCTTTGTTTGCCCCCCCCTGCTCACGGGAGATAGGCAATGTATGTATGTATGTATGTATTTCTCTCTGACTGGCCTTTTCATACACAAACCTCTACTTATACCTTCAAGATAGTAAAGGCGTAATGATTTACCACAATATACATATGTATGAGAAGGACAATTCTAAAGCCTACACGTAGATACTTTCTTTACTCTCACAGTACATGACCGAAATACATTATTTATTAAAAAAAGGGAGAAACCTTGTACTGCCTATAAACATAAACCCAGTGTTCTGGCACCTGTAACAACACTGAAGCCAAAAGAACCTTAAGAAAACACACTGAAAATCTGAAACGGTAACCTGAAAAAAGCTTCGTCGGAAAAGGTGAAAGCTGCCGTCAAAAAGCTGAAAGCGAGTCATCCCTTTGAAGAGCTTTCATTAAAATAAGGCTTCGCTTACAGCCCTGTAAGGCTGTAATTAAAGCTGTCATGAAAAACATTTGAAAATCGAGACTGGAGTTCTTCAGTTTCATGTTTCATGAGTCGCTTCTGTAATTGGGTTGTTCTTTTCAGTTGAAAAACTATACGTTGTTATGTTCTCAAATGTGACACGAGCGCGAGGTCACAGGTTCAATCTCTGGGTTAAAGTGAAGTCATTGTACCGTAGTAAAATTGAAACGGCAGTTTTAAAAGTTAACTATTACATATTCACTTTTTGGTCAATTTACACTATAATTGATCGAATCAGATAACTATGAACTATAGAAGCTTTAGTTTATAAATTGTTGGTAATAATATGAATTCATCACCATATTTCACCTTCATAACCACTAGACGTCTCTAGTTCACTGACCTCCCCCAATAACTTCCAGATCGCCGGTTCTTCTTCACCAGCTTAACCAACTGTGCGCAAATAAAATCAATGAACATGTAGCATGAACTCATTGAACTAACTAACAAAACCGGTAGGAAATTGTCATAACACACGTTGCTTGAAACAACGCTTGTACCGTAGACCCAATTACCCCGCTTCCGAATCCCTGAATCAGCAACAATCTTCAAATTCCTAACCCCCAAAAGCCAACGCACTTGTAACGCCTTTGGTGTTTCGACTGTCCATGGGCGACGGCGATTGCTTACCATCAGGTGATCTGTCAGCTTGTTTACCGGCTTATACCATAAAACATTAGAAAGCTATTTTATTAATATAACTTAGTACTTAGGTTTAGGTCCTAGAGTATTGTTTCGGAGGTATATTAGCGAGTAATTAAAGTATTAGTCGAGCTAGACATAAATTACACAAGTTTGGAAACAGGCCATGTAATTGTATCGGCTCCTGAATTTACTGTGCACACATAAATACATCAATACGTCTACCATAGTATGCTGACGCATCGTTAGTTACTCATTATATTGGTGTACCTTTTGGTTGTCCATTGATATCAAATTATTTAGGATGTTATACAAAAATATTCTGTATAAATTTTATTACTTTCAAAATATTTTCAATCTATGTATTTTTATTACTTATGTTCAAAGTAATAAAGATATTGTGTGATATTATAATTATAAACAAATAAACGTTGCAATATGCTGAATATGCATCTCAAAGTTACTTGAAAAAAGCGTAGTTCGTAGCGGTAATTGTAGCGGATCCGTCGTAGTCACTCGACACTCTCGTAGCGGGTCTACGAATGCTACGGCTTGTAGTCATCTAAGCTACGTGCTACGTCAAATCGTATATGGTCAAAAGGCTTAGTCAAAATAACTGGTAGGTTTAATTAGAATTGACTGGTTTATTGGTTAACTGACTGATTGACTTACTTCTTTATTGGTTAACTTTATTGATACTGATTCTGACGGAAAAAATAAGTCTCTTTAATTTTTAGATTTCTTACAATGCCTGGAATTTTCACGAAGAATAAGTCAGAGTCGCGGAAGCACTACTACAGCCTCTAGCCTTTAGTCTGTGAAATAACATAAGACATCACGAAAACTGACATTTAAAAAAAACAAAGGAAGTTCTCTAAGTTGATTTTTGTATAAGACGCCTATCACTGTATTACCTACACATACTTATTGTATTTTTTACTCGTAAAGTTTAAAACAAACTACATAAGACATATCAAACATTACTACATAACCTACATATAGTTAATTATTATGTTATCGGCTTACTCACGTAACGTTTTGACGAGGAACTCGACTAGTTTCAAGCCATGCTAGAGGCTCATATTCATGAGCAGCATTACGCAACACACGACGCGGCGATTGTCGCACTGCTACTCTCATACTCAGTATGAAGCTCATGAATATGAGCCTCTAGCATGGCTTGAAACTAGTCGAGTTCCTCGTCAAAACGTTACGTGAGTAAGCCGATAACATAATAATTAATTTAGTATGTCTCACGAAAGTTACAATAAAACTACATATAGTTATTGTATTTTTTATGCGTAAAGTTTAAAACAAACTACATAAAATAATATCAAACATTACTACATAATTAATATACTTAGCTACAAAATCTACAACAATAATATGTTTTCAAGTAACGATGTCAGCACTATATCGCTAGCACTTGTAAGGTGATGAGCAGAGTAACAAACTCGGAGATGAATGTGAACGTATCACACGTCGATGTGTGTGTCCAATGTTGTAAACTAAATCTTCTATGAAAGTTGGAACAGTGACGGATAAAATAGTCTAAAACAATTTTTGTTAATAAATAAATAGGATATGTAAGTAAAAATTAAAATTAGGAGCTATATAGAATTGTTAAATCGCTACATAGTATAAAAGAAAGTCGCTTTCTCTGTTCCTATGTCCCTTTAAAACTACACAACGGATTTTTTGATAGATAGAGTGATTCAAGAGGAAGGTTTATATTTATAATACATGCATAATATATTACTTTCGCACCCATGCGAAGCTGGGGCGGATCACTAGTCTAGAATAAAACATAGATACCCTAATATTACGAATTCATTTAATTCAAATCTTATTATTTACTGCAAAAAATTTAGAAAATTAGCACAGAAGACGTACTTATTGTGGTAAAGTAACAAAGACAAGAGAAATAAGTTCCAAAAATCACATCGTAAATGTTTCCCAAGTTGATTGTCGTGTGTCGTGTGTCGTGTGTCGTGTGTGTATGGGAGCGGTGCAGGCGTGAGCCCGTCACGGAGCGCAGTGCCGCATTCCGGGGCGCGGGGCGGGCGTGCTGCGGCCGCGTGCGGCGACCGTGCGGCGCTCGGGGCTGCCAGCCCGAACTAAACGTACCATTTGTACTAATTTCAAGGGAAAATTTGTATATTTTTTCCCATTAGTAATAATGGGGGATTATTGAAAGTGTATGTATTTTTGTTTAGGGGGTGTTGAATGGATGGAAAAGTTGAGTTAATGGCTGTATTTGTTTTCAATTTGTGTCTAAGTCCTGAAGGTTAGCAGCTTCATGTACAAGAATGCCTCAATTTAAAGACCTTATCTAATGATTAACTTAGCAGAATAGCTGGAATTGATGGTACCATTAAAGCTATGTTATCTATGTGTGAATTGTGTATCGTGAAAGTGTTAACTTTCATATGCCTATTTAAAATGTCTTATATGCTTTGATGACCAACACAAATCTGTTAAAGGGAAATTCTCGGTTAGCGCGTTTAATGTGTTTTAAACAAAAAAGGAAAATGATTACACTTTCGAAAATGTATCAATTTGATCGACCTTTTCACGTTATATGGAAAGGTCTTGAGGCCATGCACTACGAAATTCCTAACATCACATTGAACAGAAGTTGTACCTACCAATAAAATACTTCACAAACTACAATAAACCTCTTCACTACAATTTCTTTATTGGGGGATTTATTGTAGTTAGTTTGGTAGGGGAGGCTGGCAACATCCCGGCGTGTCTCCGGCAGTCATGCCCCGCGCCGCGCCGGCTACGGCCGCGCTGGCCGCCGCCACGCTCGCGGTACTCGCCGCGCTCGTCGGTGAGTTCAAATTCAAATTTTCAATTTTCGAACCAACTGTCATTCCATATTTACACCTTTTTTAACGTTTGATAGTTTCTTGTTCTCTCTCACCAGTGTTTGTTATTGTGATCCGTTTTATAAAGCAGGTTTTAAATGAAGACAGATTGTTTATGTTTTTAAAGGAATTATGAATTAAAAATATTTAGTTTTGATTGTCCAAGTTATGTAACAGGGAGTGTGTAAACGTATGTATTTTATCATTATTTTTACAACACTAATTTTAGTAAAAGATACATTTGCGGTGTTTATTTTTAGTAGAACGATATAAATGTAGTATATAAAATACGCTTAATTAAACAAACAAAAGATAACCTTTCCTGTTTTATGCTCGTAGTTGAGAATTATGCGGTACATTTTATGTTCGCCAGTACCGGCAATACTCCGACAGACAATAAACCCAACCTTTTGCTCTACTTATCATAACGACCTCTATAAAGGATGCTAAAAATTTGAATCTCCTAAAATACACACATTAGCCAAAATATAGACTGAAATAAAGACCACAAAAACTCCTTTTACTGATTGCTTTTTTGTATTAACCCCTTTTTAAATCAATTAATTATGACAATCATATATCACGCAACTATACATACAGTATATTACAAATGGAAAAGTCCTGTTTAATTATTATCATAGTAAAACACAACATTAATTAGTAGGTAATCAACGGACCACAATTGGATGTATCCGCATAATAAATGCGGCATACACATTTCATAAATTGAATTCGAGAACAGACTTTAACAATGCAACAATAATTTGATGCAGCCAGCAGTAGAGAACAACATTTAAAAGTAAAGTTCATTTGAATATGGAACACTACGGAATTTGAAAAGAGGTTTGTAACTTAACGATTACTTTTTTTTTCTTTTTAGATTTTTCTTTTGACGCATAATATTAGCGTGAAAAGTTTTCTTAAATATAACGCAAATAAAATATCTTAGGACTTGTTTCACAATGTCTGAATAGCCGCTATGTATCAGATAGCTTTGATTTAAGAATGTAATTTGTATGCACTATCTGTCGCATAAGTTTATCGGGCACTTATGGTGAAACAGGCGTTAAAACTAAAATAAAACTGTATGTGTATAGTGACAAGAATGAAGACTACTTAAAACTCTTCAGAACTGTAGAATCAAAGGAGTTCAATAATTTTTAATCGTGACCTCATCGAAATCATGAATCTACTACTTTTTTAAGGGCAAGTTTAGTCCATCCCTTTTTCGTTTATATTAGTAGGATTAACATTGAAGAGTTATGGATATAAATTAGGAAGTCTACTTGTAAACAAATTTGCCTTAGCTTAGCTTAAACTTCACCTGGAGTTACAGTGTTACTTAATTAAAACATCGCTTGGGAACTTACCGCCGTACTCAGAGTCATTTAATGGTTACTTAACCCAGTCATTAGCAATTGTTTTCCATACAAAATCGTTACTAAGGAAAAGTTTAAGTAAATTAATCATTAAATGACTCTGAGTACGGCAGTTAATGAATTAATTGAAATCGCTGTTTGGATTGTCGGAAAAATATCGAGTGCTTTTTGTCAATCCGATGCTAATCAGATGCTAATAGAGTAGATGAATAATTTTTATTTTAATGTGTGTCATGTAGATTATT